>NW_013767846.1:0-816 GCF_000517525.1 Limulus polyphemus
GGTCTATTGCCAGATAAAACAACATTGTCGTAATCGTCTATTACTAGAAAAAACAACATTGTCGTAATCGTTTATTACTAGATAAATCAACATTGTCATAATCGTCTATTTCTGGATAAAACAACATTGCCGAAATCGTCTATTACTGGATAAAACAACATTGTTGTAATTGTCTATTACTAGATAAAACAACATTGTCATAATCTTCTATTACTGAATAAAACAACATTGTCATAATCGTTTATTTCTGGATAAACCAACATTGTCGTAATCGTTTCTTACTGAATAAACCAACATTGTCGTAATCGTCTAATACTAGATAAAACAACATTTTCATAATCGTCTATTTCTGGATAAAACAACATTGTCGTAATCGTCTATTAATGGATAAAACAACATTGTCGTAATCGATTATTACTGAATAAAACAACACTGTTGTAATTGTCTGTTGCTAGATAAATCAACATTGTCGTAATTGTCTATTACTGAATAAAACAACAATGTTGTAATTGTCTGATGATAGATAAACAACATTGTCATAAGTGTCTATTACTAGATAAAACAACATTGTCATAATCGTCTATTTCTGGATAATCCAACATTGTCGTAATCGTCTATTACTAGATAAAACAAAATTGTCATAATCTTCTATTACTGAATAAAACAACATTTTAGTAATTGTCTGTTGCTAGATCAAAACAACATTCTCGTAATGGTCTTTTACTGAATAAAACAAAATTGTCGTAATCGTCTATTACTGAATAAAAACATTGTTGTGATTGTCTGTTGCTAGATAAATCAACATTGTCGAAATCG
>NW_013767847.1:0-815 GCF_000517525.1 Limulus polyphemus
GCTTGCGACCCACCAGTGGGTCGCGACCCATAGTTTGGGAAACGCTTATCTAACCAGTGTGCTACGTCACGTCACGGTTGATTTCTCGAAATAGGGGAGTCATAAAAACCAAAATGCATTTATCCAGACAGAATAGTTCGATTATTGTCTGCCCATTACGATTTTAGTGACGGGGGTGCAAGGGGCCGTGAGGGTGTGTCATGGAACCTTATAAGTGTAGTGAGTGTTGGTATAATAAGCCTAAAGTAAAGACGTAGTGTTGGATCATTTAGCCTATAACCAAGTGCATTAAATTTATCTTGAAAGTAAAAATGTCGATTCAATTCCAAACTTGAATCGTTTGTGAATTAAGCTATTTTCTGTTATATCACCAACGTTTATAATAAAAAAACAAACCTTTTTAATCAACGGAAACTCGAAATTAAGAACTCAATAAACAATTTTCCAATTTTGTTGTCTATACATTTCATTTTATGTACATAGACTAATAACAACTTTAAATATAACATTTCTAGCACAATCCAAACGAATTGTAATCGTAGACAACGAAATGTGTAAATACACTTGTATACAGGCCGTACTTTATAAAACTTTAACTTATGTTAGGCTTAAGTTCGATAAAGAGATAAATTAACACTGTAACCTGTGTACGTTTCCTTTTAATTTAGTTTAGTTAGGACTAAACTTTACTGTACTTAATACTATCGATGAATAAACTTATAATGTTATTCTACGACCTAACGTCAAACCTTTTTTCAAAACTGTTATAAGTTTTTAACATTCTGTTGTACAAAATAGTTAGTAAAGTATATTTA
>NW_013767848.1:0-815 GCF_000517525.1 Limulus polyphemus
ATAATGTGGCTGTAATGAAATTTGGTGGTTTAAGAATGGTTGGATATGGTGGTGGACTAGCTGATGGTTTTTGGCGTAATGGGATTGAACAGGTCTGATAATGTGGCTGTAATGAAATTTGGTGTTTTAAGAATGGTTGGATATGGTGGTGGGCTAGCTGATGGTTTTTGGCGTAATGGGATTGAACAGGTCTGATAATGAGGCTGAAATGAAATTTGGTGGTTTAAGAATGGTTGGATATGGTGGTAGGTTGGCTGATGGTTTTTGGCATTATGAGATTGATAATTTGACAAGTTTTATAGGAACAATAAAGCTCGACTGTGATGAGTTTAGTATTGCTGCTGTTTATCGTAAGAAGTAATGAAGGGGTCTTTGTGGACCTCATTAGCTTGTTAAATACATTTTTCTGAACTATTTAGACACCAAGTTACTTTTTCATCCGTAACTTTGTTGGTTAAAAAAAAACCCTCAATGTTGCAGTTAAAATCACTAATTACTACCGACATCTCTTACATATTTTAAATACAAAATTAATGGGTTCACACAATTTGGTGACATTTTTATAATAAGAGTTTTAACTCTCTCAGCACAGGCTCAGTCCCAGGGACCAACCTCTTAACCATTTTGTGCTTGTTATAGTTTTCATGCTATAACTTTTAAATTAGTAAACATACCTTCATGAAATTTTGCATTTTATCAGTAAAATTACAAGACTTTCATACACAAAATATCACTTTGTTTTATCAGTAAAATTACTAGATTTTCATACACAAAATATCACTTTGTTTTATCAGTAAAACTACAAGACTTTCATA
>NW_013767849.1:0-815 GCF_000517525.1 Limulus polyphemus
GGTTCCCGCCAACCGTAATCGCTGTCTTTCTTTCTCCCTGCCTGCTTCGTCTCTGTCTCCACTACTGCTTCGACTCCGTCTCTCTCACTGTCTAGCGCACTTATATACGATAATACTGCCTGTTCTAGAAACTTCTAAGATTCCCAACACGTGCTACCAGCGTCAGTTGACGCAACGCTGTACTAACACACTAGCGAATCTTCTAGAATACTCGTCACGTGACCCCCACTGTCGTAACACTGCCCCTTCCTTAGTATTGTTCGTCCCGAACAATAGCCACTTACATTTAACTAATAAACAATAACTTAATTAAATGTACAGAATTTACAAGCACAAAATTAAAATTCAACAAAGTCTTTTAATTTTTCGGGACGTATCTTCTTCCGCACTGGTTTCCGTCTCATTGGCTTCTGCTTCATGTGGGGTTCATCCGCTTCATCAGTAAATGTCCCATCATCGGTAACAGTCACATCAGTGGTAGTAACTTCATCAAGGGCTTCACTGTTTCCCTTCTCAAAACCGAATAGAGTTTCTTCTTCGACAGTGGCTTTTTCAGGTGACACGTCTTCAGCAGCGTCATTTTTTCCATTGTTCACTTCATCCCAACTGAAATGTCCTGGACCTTGATAACGCCAAAGCCTGTTGGCATGCACCACCTTTGGCTTACCTCGCTGACCACATTTTATCCGGACAGTCACGTCTGAGAGACGATCCACTATGTCATATGGGCCTTCCCATGGAGAAGACAACTTAGAAGACTTCCCCTTGGTCTTCCTGGGATTATACAACCATACCTTGTCTCCTGGTACAAAGCT
>NW_013767850.1:0-815 GCF_000517525.1 Limulus polyphemus
GATATGAGGCGAGATGTGGAAGAATTGTGCCGGACATGCAGTACATGTAGTACTAAAAGGGGACCCAAGCATAAGGGATGCCCACCTTATGAACAGTTGCCTGTGAATATGTCAGAGTTTGTGGAGGTGTTATCGGAAAGGATGGATGATATCCACCATCAAGTGCGTTCAAACTTGGAAACGTCTTCTGATTCGATGAAGTTAACTTATGATAAGAGATCTATTGAAGTCAGCTTTGTACCAGGAGACAAGGTGTGGTTGTATAATCCCAGGAAGACCAAAGGGAAGTCTCCTAAGAAAGTTAATTAACAAACGGAGACGTAACAATATGCTTAACCATGGGGTGGCTTCCCATTGAATTCCTGTGGCTTCTTTCATCCTTCTTTCACCCCTATAACTGACACTCATGTCTGGAATGTGACTTCTGGCAGGACTGAAGATGTGTGCATTAGTGTTTAGTTGCAAGGTCCGGAAGGGGCTTTCTGTTGTCTGGGGCTGATTAGGTCCATGGCTAATATGTCCTCCCTGTGTAAAATACAGTAAATCGTCCTTTAATGTATTTAATTCACTTCGAAATTTACTAATATTTTCCATTTGTACTTCATGCTGATGTTGTACTCTCTCTCTCCTTGTTCTTCTTGCCACTGATTAGTCTCTCTTCTTGTTTATTTTCTTTTTCCTCCAACAACTGCTGTATCTCTCTTTGTGTTTCTTTTCTCGTTCTTGTATGGTTGTCATCAAATCTGCTGAGTTGTAGTTTGATTTGCTACTTCTCGTTTCCATTTTTTTTTCTTTTCGGTCCCACTCTCTGACAC
>NW_013767851.1:0-824 GCF_000517525.1 Limulus polyphemus
GTATTGCTAAATAGTGTGTCTTTTTATTAACAGTACACAGTTTTGTTAAATCTTATGTCTTCTTATTGACAGTACACAGTATAGTTATATCTTGTGTCTTCTTATTGACGGTACACAGTATCGTTAAATCTTGTGTCTTCTTATTGACAGTACACAGTATCGTTAAATCTTGTGTCTTCTTATTGACGTTACACAGTATCGTTAAATCTTGTGTCTTTTTATTGATAGTACACAGTATTGTTAAATCGTGTGTCTTTTTATTAACAGTACACAGTATTGTTAAATCGTGTGTCTTCTTATTGACAGTACACAGTTTTGATAAATCTTGTGTCTTTTTATTGATAGTACACAGTATTGTTAAATATTGTGTCTTCTTATTGACAGTACACAGTATCGTTAATTCTTGTGTCTTCTTATTGACGTTACACAGTATCGTTAAATCTTGTGTCTTTTTATTGATAGTACACAGTATTGTTAAATCTTGTGTGTTCTTATTGGTAGTACACAGTATTGCTAAATCGTGTGTCTTTTTATTAACAGTACACAGTTTTGTTAAATCTTGTATCTTCTTATTGACAGTACACAGTATTGTTAAATCTTATGTGTTCTTATTGATAGTACACAGTATTTATAAATTATGTGTCTTCTTATTGACAGTACACATTATTGCTAAATCTTGTGTGTTCTTATTGATAGTACGCAGTACTTTTAAATCTTGTGTCTTCTTATTGACAGTACACAGTATCGTTAAATATTGTTTCTTCTTGTTGACAGTACACAGTATCGTTAAATATTGTTTCTTCTTATTGACAGTACACAGTATC
>NW_013767852.1:0-814 GCF_000517525.1 Limulus polyphemus
TACTTGTAAAAAAAGTATCTCTATAAAATGTGGGGGATAAATTAGCAAATTGGATAGAAGAGTGGCTGGATGGAACAAAGCAGAGGGTTGTTACAAATGGAATTCAGTCAAACTGGATTAATGTCACAAGTCGGGTACCTCAGGACTCAGTCTTAGGACTTTTGCTCTTTTTGATTTACATCAGTGACATAGATGAAGGAATAGTCAATAAATTACTTAAATTTTCATATGATATTAAGGTTATGGGTGTTGCTAGCTGTGAAGAGGATGCTGCTGAGTTACAAAAGGATTTAGATCATTTAGTGAGTTGGGAAAATAAATGGGTTTTGATTATAATGCATGTGGGTTATCATGATTTAAATTTAATTTGGATGGGAATAACATTAACAGTGTTATAAAGGGGAATTGATCTTGGTGTAACAGTCAACCAGTCTCTAAAGCCGTCCAAGAAGTGTACTGTTGCTAGTGGTAGGGCAAGTACGATTTTAGGTTGTATCTACAGAAATATTGAATACAAGTCTAACGAGGTTATAGTTTCATTGTACAGGTCACTGGTTAGGCCACATTTGGAATATTATTTTCAGTCTTGGGCACCTTACCTTAGACTCAGTTGTTGGAAAAGGTTCAGAGAAGGGTTACTAGAATGGTTCCTGGGATGGAGGGGTTGTCATACAAAGAGAGGTTGAAATCTCTCAACTTGTTTTTTCTTGAAAAAAGAAGAGTTAGAGGGGATCTGATTGAGGTGTTTAAGATTTTAAAGGGAATTGATTGTGTTTACACATCATCTTTTTTCATACTTTACATTGAGAATAGT
>NW_013767853.1:0-816 GCF_000517525.1 Limulus polyphemus
TAGTCTAAGCTCTGTGACAAAGAACTATTGGGCACAATGGGACCAGTTGAGGCTTTGAAGATGGTATTCTTCTCCGGAGATGGGAAACTGCAGATGGGAAAGTGACGACCTGGCAAACGGTTATACCGAGAAATTTACGGGAAGTTGTGTTGCGTCAATCCCATGACACTGTAACAGGAGGACATCTCGGAGTTAAGAAAATATTGAGTCACCTACGACAGAGATTTTACTGGATAGGTATGAGGTAAGATGTGGAAGAATGGTGCAGGACATGTAGTACATGTTTTGCTAAAAGGGGACCCAAGTATAAGGGACGTGCTCCAATGAAGTTATATCAAGTTGGTGCACTAATGGAAAGAGTAGCCATTGACATTGCTGGTCCTTTGCCCCAAACTCGTGCAGGAACCAAGTACATTTGTGTGGTGATGGATTATTCCACTGAGTGGCCTGAGGCATATGCAATACCAAATCAGGAAGCTACAACTGTAGCTTCGGCTATTAGTGATTTCTTCTTCAGATTTGGTATGCCAAAGAACTGCATTCAGATCAAGGCTGTACCTTTAAATCAGCTGTGTTCCATGAATGCTGCAAGTTGTTTGGCATGCGAAAGACCAGGACAACGCCACTTCACTCACAGTCCGATGGGATGATAGAAAAATGGACACTGGGACAGAAATTGGCAAAGTTTTGTAATAGCTGCCAAGATGACTGGGATGTCTTACTACCTCCACTACTGGTGGCCTATAGGACAGCAGAGCATGAAACCACCGGATACACTCCAGCAAAGCTGATGTTTGGTCGGGAACTTCGATTGCC
>NW_013767854.1:0-952 GCF_000517525.1 Limulus polyphemus
ATAGATAGTGATGAGTTGGCCGACGCGATACGAATGCGTTCTGCATCCATTATTAAGGCTGAATGTTGTGTGAATTGTGATTACTGTTGGTGGATATTTATAGGTATGGGTAAGCAGGTGGTGGTATCTAGCTCGTGGAAGGCGTTAATTGGTGGAGTGTTGTATTGTGGCTTGGGGGTTTCTCGCCAAGAAGTAGCAGTGTACGTGCTGTTCCTGTCGATTGTTTGTTGATTATGGGAGTTTTCTGTAGGATTTTTATTGCTTCGTGTATTTGAAGAGTTCTGAAGTCGTTAAATCGGCGGTTTATTTTGGTGTTTTGTACTAGGTCCTGACGTGTGAGTTTTTGGTTGTGGATGCAGGCACAATGTTCTTTGATGGCTCCATTTTGTAGGTGCATTGACACGTCTTGACAGGGTTATGGTAGTCATTCCGATGTAGGAGGCGTTTGCCAGGAGCTCGCAGTCTCCTTTATTACACTTGTACTCGTAAATGACGTTCACTTGCTGTAGATCTGTTGTCTTTTTAGCAGGGCTGTTTTTCACGATAAGGTCCGATGTTGTGGTAGACTTGTTGTAGATGTTGAGTTGCAGTTTTGTGTTCTGTTTCTTTGGTGTAGTATTTTTGTAAACGATAGCCTTTAGAAAGCGTTCGTCTGTCTTGTATGCAGTGGAGAATTGGTTTTTTATAGTAGACTTTGAGTTGTTCAGTGGAGTTGTCGGTAGTGGTGTTTTTTTTGGCGGCTGTCCAGGTATCATTGAAGTGTCTTGTCGAATGTGGTATTACTATATCCATTATTGATGAATGTTTGTGGAGCCATCAAAGAACATTGTGCCCGCATCCACAACCAAAAACTCACACGTCAGGACCAAAGTAAACCGCCGATTTAACGACTTCACAACTCTTCAAATACACGAAGCAATAAAAATCCTACAGAAAACCCGACATAATCAAC
>NW_013767855.1:0-882 GCF_000517525.1 Limulus polyphemus
TCGTTAAATCTTGTTTCTTCTTATTGACAGTACACAGTATTGTTAAATCTTGTGTCTTCTTATTGACAGTACACAGTATCGATAAATCTTGTGTCTTCTTATTGACAGTACACAGTATCGTTAAATCTTGTGTCTTCTTACTGACAGTGCACAGTATCGTTTAATCTTGTGTTTTCTTATTGACAGTAAACAGTATCGTTAAATCTTGTGTCTTCTTATTGACAGTACACAGTATCGTTAAATCTTGTGTCTTTTTATTGACAGGACACATTTTTGTTAAATCTTGTGTTTTCTTACTGACAGTACACATTATCGTTGAATATTGTGTCTTCTTATTGACAGTACACAGTATTGTTAAATCTTGTGTCTTCTTATTGATAGGACACATTATTGTTAAATCTTGTGTTTTCTTACTGAGAGTACACATTATCGTTAAATCTTGTGTGTTCTTATTGATACTACACAGTATTTATAAATCTTGTGTCTTCTTATTGAGAGTACACAGTATTGTTAAGTCTTGTGTCTTCTTATTCGCTGTACACAGTATTGTTAAACCTTGTGTCTTTTTATTGACAGGACACATTATTGTTAAATCTTGTGTTTTCTTACTGACATTACACAGTATTGTTAAGTCTTGTGTCTTCTTATTGGCAGTACACAGTATTGTTAAATCTTGTGTCTTTTTATTGACAGGACACAGTATCGTTAAACTTTGTGTCTTCTTATTGATAGTACACAGTATTATTAAATCGTGTGTCTACTTATTGACAGTACACAGTTTTGTTAAATCTTGTGTCTTCTTATTGACAGTGCACAGTATCGTTAAATCTTGTGTCTTCTGTCAATAAGTACACAGTATCGTTAAATTCTTGTGTCTTCTTA
>NW_013767856.1:0-813 GCF_000517525.1 Limulus polyphemus
CGTTATGTATTATTTGATATTTTTCTACCCTTGTGACGATTTTACTATCATATATCTACTTTAATATCGATGTATGTTTTAGTTAAATTTATATTTAGAAATGTACATAACTTATACTGTTAAATCTGTATTGTGAAATTCCCGCCTATTCACCTCACTAAAATTGTAGAAAATTATCGAGTTTAAGAGTCAACAATATGTGTGTACATTAACACTTGTGTATTGTTTATATTGTTATGTGAGCTGAAATTTCGAGAAACTCTCCTCACGGCTATAAATATATTAACGCGACGCACATAAATATGGTAAATATTGTTGGTTTGCTATAATTGGTGTGCTGTAAACTTCGGAAGCTATAGCTGTGATTGTTATAACGCTTATTAATCGGGAACTTCAGATATTTGACCAGGAACGTTTATAGATTTCGAATATTACAAACCATTTAACTTCAGAGGATTCACATCGGACATTAGTATTTTTACAAAAACATTATACAATTTCAGCAGTGGATAAAACAGCTGTGGCCGACGAAGATCGAATAACACAGAGCTAGCTAGCTCTGTTAAGTGAATTGTATCTACACCAATTCAAAATCAATCCGATCATCATGAACTTTCGATAAGATATCAAGGAAGTTTCAGACCAGATAGAGGACTAACTATTGTTTGTAAGTTTGTAAAACTTTTGTAATTAGATCATTATTTGTAATAACTGTTCTTGTAAATTGTGTTATTGTTTGTATGTTAAAATATATCTGTATTAAAAAAACTGTGTATCAATCTTGTTGGCAAGTGTCGTAAATTGGATACAAGT
>NW_013767857.1:0-815 GCF_000517525.1 Limulus polyphemus
TTTAGAATTTAATGTTAGTGTCCTTTTTAAAGATTATAAATGGTTTTGATCTTGTTACTTGTGAGGTTACTTTTCAGTTTACGGGATTGGTTGACTAGATTAATAGTCTTGTTTGAGAATTCTTTAAAAAAGTTATTTAAAATACAGTTTTTGGGAACTTCGAGAAACCACATTTTGTTGTAGTTACCTGTGATAAAAGTCTGTTGGTTGATGTCATGGATTACTTCTTTCTGTAGTTGGAGGATGTTTGAGGTAGAGGTGGTCTTTTGTTCTTTTATGTAGCGGGTCACTAGTCTTCTGGCTAGATCTTCTAGTCTCAAAGTGGATTCCTCGTCATCGAAATTAAAAAACCTATAAGCTTTTTACGTACTAGGTTTTACAGAAGTATAAAATTCTTTATTTGCAGTTAAGTGTAGAGCAAGAACGACTTAATGAGAATGTGACATTAAAATAGCCAACAAATAAGAGGCGATGATGACAACTTTACTCTATGAAATCAAATATGACTCACTAGAAGAACATTAATTGCAGAGATATTCGGCATGTATGCATGTATAGTTTCAGAGATATTTTTCAAACACTGTATGACTTTTGTCTTTTCTTCGCATGCTTCACAAAATTTGGCACATCTGATTCTGTTGTGTGTAGTTTACTATTTTGTAATAAGTGAACGTTTTTGTTTGTGTTAGTCACTATAGACTCACCTGTTTAGGTAATTAAAGTACGCTCACAGAAAAAAAGCAGAATACAAAGTTCACATTTTGGTCGTACACACAGAGCTTATAATATATTGTTACGTCTCCGTTTGTTAATTT
>NW_013767858.1:0-993 GCF_000517525.1 Limulus polyphemus
CATCAGTCACTCAGTGTAGTATTGAACATATTTAGTTGAGAAGAAACAACACACACACACACACACACACACGCTATATATATAGATATGTATCGGTTTAAGATTTTTCACATTCTTGTCTCACGTGAGCGCTTAGTTTTACTAATGGTCTGGAACTGCACTTTAACCAGCTTGTAATACCAAGTGTCATAATATATACTAGCTGGAGTACCCGTCCCCTGGACGGAAGTTATGTAAGTTCATGATTAATAAAAGGTTATCTTAGAACATGAAACGTTGCTTTCCATATATAATTGTACAAAACACAAAAACGCCCATAAAAACTGCGAAACACAAAATGTGAAACCGCAAATTTGTATCCCTTCGTCGATCCAACAATCCTTCACGCCAAATTTGGCGAAGATCCATCAACAGGGGGGGCGAAATAGTGATAAAAAAACGCCCATGAAAGCCGTAAAAGGCAAAATTCAAAAATATAATTTTTTATGTATTTTCCCATGGACTCAATGAACCTCCATACCAAATTTGGTGGGGATCCATCCAAAGGAGATGAGGTAGTGGTAAAAAACACAAAAAAAAACGCCAATAAAAACCGCAACACTCAAAATTTGTTTGTACCTCTGCATGGACGTAATGAACCTCCATACCAATTTTGGTGAAGATCCATCCACACCCTGCGAAGTAGTTACATGGACATACAACAGACAGTAATATTATATTCATATAGAAGTAGTTACATGGACATACAACAGACAGTAATATTATATTCATATAGAAGTAGTTACATGGACATACAACAGACAGTAATATTATATTCATATAGAAGTAGTTACATGGACATACAACAGACAGTAATATTATATTCATATAGAAGTAGTTACATGGACATACAACAGACAGTAATATTATATTCATATAGAAGTAGTTACATGGACATATAACAGACAGTAATATTATATTCATATAGAAGTAGTTACATGGACATAGACAGTA
>NW_013767859.1:0-815 GCF_000517525.1 Limulus polyphemus
TAATGTATCATTTGTTATTGAGTTATACTGGTTTAGCCTAATGTATCATTAGTTATTGAGTTATGCTGGTTTCAGGGAATTCCACCTGTTATCAGTAACCACTAACAAAGGCAAATCGATAAAACAAGTGTACACTGAGTGGTCACAAGTAAATAGACACCTAATTTTTCGTCATTTAACTGATTTATGCTAACTAATTTGGGTTCACAGAGCATTATATAAATGAAAATGGTCCGCACACTAATTATCTTGTGCTACAACATGCCTAGTACTCAAGGTTCTCTCGAACTGTCAGATTTTGTTAGAGGAAGGATAGTTGGTCAAGCAGATGGTGGAATAAGTCAGCGGCAAATTTCGCAGAATTTGGGAATCCCGCTTTCGACAGTCAACAGAATCATCGTGCAGTTCAGGAAACACGGCAAGGAAACAACTGAGAAGCGTCCGGGTCGCCCTGGTCCATCGGAGAGGACAAAAAAGGGCTGTCAAGAGGAGCATCGAAATGGATCCCAGATTAAGGACTGCAGAAGTGACCAAAGTTGGTGGGATGAGCCTGAAATCTGTTCAACGGATTCTCCACAGATAGGGTGATCGTTGCAGAGCAGCTAGACGGAAGCCCTTATTAAGCCAATATAGTCAGACGAAAGAAGTGGGCATATGATATGATGACCAAGCCTCTGGACTTTTAGAGATTCGCTCAGTTTTCGACAGTGGAAGGATATGGGTCTGGAGAATGCCTCACCAAGAGTTTTGGCTCAACAGATTGCAGCCAACTGTGAAGCATGTTGGTTTCAGCGTGATGGTTTGGGGAGCTGTTT
>NW_013767860.1:0-815 GCF_000517525.1 Limulus polyphemus
AATTACTCACTATCTACACACACATTACCTTAATCTTTCCGCGTCACGTTTTCCCCCTCTTATATATACCCGACTACCCTATATCTAGTAATTACTAGAGCATTCGCCAAAGTACAGGATAGTTCTAGAAACGTGGCGTCACAGTGGTCATGTGACTCGTTGACGCAACACTGCCCCCTCCTTAATATTGTTCGTCACGAACAATAACCACATATGATAAACCAATAACAATTAACAATAACTTAATTAACTGTACAGAATTACAAAGACAAAATTACAATTCAACAAAGTCTCTTAATTTTACTGGACGTATCTTCTTCCGTACTGATTGGCTTCTGCTTCATGTGGGGTTCATCCGCTTCATCAGTAAATGTCCCATCAACGGTAACAGTCACATCAGTGGTGGTAACTTCACCAAGAGCTTCACCGTTTCCCTTCTCAAAACTGAGTAGAGTTTCTTCTTCGACGGTGGCTTCTTCAGGTGGCACGTCTTCGGCAGCGTCATTTGTTCTGTTGTCCACTTCGTCCCAACTGAAATGTCCTGGACCATGATAATGCCAAAGCCTGTTGGCATGCACCACTTTTGGCTTACCTCGCCAACCACATTTTATCCGGAAAGTCACGTCTGACAGACGATCCACTATGTCGTATGGGCCTTCCCATGGAGAAGACAACTTAGGAAACTTCCCTTTGGTCTTCCTGGGATTATACAACCATACCTTTTCTCCTGGTACAAAGCTGACTTCAGTAGATCGCTTATCATAAGCCAACTTCATCGAATCAGCAGACGTTTTCAAGTTTGAACGCACTTGATG
>NW_013767861.1:0-815 GCF_000517525.1 Limulus polyphemus
GGGACTGCGAGAGATATATTTTCTATGAGGAATGTATAATATAATATTTAAGTATTAATCCGAGAAGAATTTGTTTTAAACAAAAAAGGAGCTACTAAGGTACAACGAACTAACAAAATGATTATACACGAACAAAAAGAAAAGCTGAAGAAGTCCAGAGGACAAATCTTATCTACAAAACAAAGAAATGACACAAAAAGCACGATTTGTGTAGCTAAGCTAACGAGACCACCCAATACTCCATACAAGTACATACCAGGAAAAGTTTTATTCATACTTTTCAAACGTACACCAATTTTACAAATTTCTCGTCAAAGTCAAAACAGAAACACTAAAAACAAAAAACGTATAATACGCTGTAACTTTGTATATCGTATACTTTTATGCAGACGACGACTATAATTGAAGGCTTTTCCTGAAAATAAAAACAACAAAAAACGATCGTTTCATAATTAAAGATGTCACATTTGTACCACCAAGAATGTTATTTATAACGGTGGTGTTCTGTATAACATATAGTGCGCTGGAGAAAAAGAACAAACACCAGGTTCACGGATGAGGAAACAACAACAATACACAAAGAACAACAAAAACAAACACGCTGCAGTACCTGTGATGTCAACTAATGTACTGATCACGGCTTGTCGATCGTGATAATATTTGCTTGTTGAGAATACGATAGGAAGTGTGAATGGAAACCTTTGAATGTGAAAGAGTATTTGATGTGAACCTTCACCTTCTCCCTGGCTAACAAAGCCGAAAATAACACGATATGTAATCATAACTTGAGTGTTTAAATAATCCGTTTTGAGAGG
>NW_013767862.1:0-1141 GCF_000517525.1 Limulus polyphemus
TAGAAGTTACAATGACGCGGTTCATGTGCACTCATGTTACTGTATCAAATAGCATAAAACTGACCTATGGTCTGGCAAAGTAACTTGTTTTGGCTGTGTTTTAGTAGATTAGTATTTTGTAAAATACATTCAAATTTCAATTATTATACATTATATATGTATATAAATTATTCATATTTTGAAATAAGTTCTTAAACTTATTTTTAGTAAAACATAGCACAATAACTAAACATCTAATGCAAACAATTATCTCTTGTAGTTACGACCTTTGTACTCGGTTGCTACTTGACGTAGGTTGCTAAGCCTTTAAATAAATTGCACGTGCAGAGTGTGAAACAAAATATTTATTTTTAGGTTTTAGATATACATTGGAATAACCAAAAAATCATACATTACAACATTAATACCACAGAATTCCACTATAATTTATGAATCTTAGTAACTAAGATGTATTTTAGTCTAAAAAAATATGAAATTTTGATCAGACTAAAGACACACCTTACCTCGTTAAAATCTTGGTTCAAAAGAAATGATTGGCGCTAGGTCCGTCAAAATGGCTCAGAAAGCCACTTGATATCCAAAATATTAACATCAATTCATGAAATAGTAGTTGAATAAAATTTTGAGTGTGAATGAACAACGAGATGATATGGCATTTCACCCGTGACCCGTTTCGAAAGGGTCAAGTCTTTTCTTATACTCTAACGATTGAAACGTAAGAGTTCTTAGCTTCTACATCGAACCAATCTTGATGTACGGTTGTGAATCATGGACAGTAAACAAACAAATGGAAAATTAACTGAATACGACTGAAATATGGTTCCTGTGTAGAATGTTTAGGGCTTCCAATAAAGACCGGATAACAAATGAAGTTCTACAACAAACAAAAAACACTGATAACAAAAGTACGTAAAAAACAAGCAGCATTGTTTGGTCATGTGTTGAGGGATGGAACACTTGTTAACAACTGGGAAATTTGTGAGGAAAATAAGTAGAGGTAGACAATGAGAAAAGATCCAGGATAATTTAAACATTTCGCTACACAAAGAGAGGATGACTGACGATTTGTGATTTCTTGCGTCTGTGGACCCAATGATGAGAATTTTATTTGTTTGGTTCCTCGGGAACTCATTCACCCATT
>NW_013767863.1:0-815 GCF_000517525.1 Limulus polyphemus
ATCAGTGGTAGTAACTTCATCAAGAGCTTCACCGTTTCCCTTCTCAAAACTGAGTAGAGTTTCTTCTTCGACGGTGGCTTCTTCAGGTGGCACGTATTCAGCAGCTTCATTTGTTTTGTTGTCCACTTCGTCCCAACTGAAATGTTCTGGACCGTGACAACGCCAAAGCCTGTTGGCATGCGCCACTTTTGGCTTACCTCGCCGACCACATTTCATCTGGAAAGTCACGTCTGAGAGACGATCCACTATGTCATATGGACCTTCCCATGGAGAAGACAACTTAGGAGACTTCCCTTTGGTCTTCCTGGGATTATACAACCTCTCCAGGTACAAAGCTGACTTCAGTAGATCTCTTATCATAAGTTAACTTCGTCGAATCAGCAGACGTCTTCAAGTTTGAACGCACTTGATGGTGAATATCATCCATCCTTCCCGATAACACTTCCACAAACTCTGACATATTCTCAGGCAACTCTTCATAAGTTGGGCATCCCTTATGCTTGGGTCCCCCTTTTTGCACTACATGTACTGCATGTTTGACACCATTCTTCCACATCTCGCCTCATACCTATCCAGTAATATCTTTGTCGTATGTGACTCAATGTCTTCTTGATTCCGAGATGTCCCCTGTTAAATTATCATGGGATTGACGCAACACAACTTCCCATAACTTCCTCGGTATAACTGTTTGCCAAGTCGTCACTTTCCCATCGGTAGTTTGCCATCTCCGTACAAGAATACCATCTGCAAGCTTTAATTGGTCCCATTGTGCCCAATAGTGCTTTGTCACAGGGCTTAGACTAGACACCTTCTCC
>NW_013767864.1:0-813 GCF_000517525.1 Limulus polyphemus
TCTTACAGTGCTAAATTAGGGACGGTTAGCGCAGATAGCCCTCGTGTAGCTTTGCGCGAAATCCATAACAAACAAATACGTCAGTTGTCAGAACATCCGTTATTTGTTGTTTTATACAATTCCACGAATGAGTGACGTAGTATTGCACGTGTAGACTTTTGTGTAAGAGTAATTGTTTTAATGTAAACCAATGTTCAAACAGTTTGTTTGTTTGTTTTGAATTTCGCGCAAAGCTACACGAGGGCTATCTGCGCAGGCCGTCCCTAATTTTGCAGTGTAAGACTAGATGGAAGGCAGCTAGTCATCATCACCCACCGCCAACTCTTGGGCTACTCTTTTACCAACGAATAGTGGGATTGACCATCACATAATAACGCCCCCACGGCTGAAAGGGCGAGCATGTTTGGTGTGACGGGGATTCGAACCGGGTATTTCTTTTAAAGTAAACCTGTGTTCAACAAACAGAAAAAAGACTTTGATAACTGGAAGTTCAGTAGATGATGTAGCTAGCAGTTACACGTTATTACCCATTGTGATGAATACAACGTAAAGATTTATAATTATTACAGGTTTATCTACACGCTTATAAATTAATTATGACAATACTAGAAATGTTAACACAATACTTACAACGCTACAAACCGGGATTCAATACCAGAGCATAAAGAGTCCATTCTGTAACTTTGTGATTAACTACGACAAACAATGAAACATTTCCTCATCCACCGTATATGAATTACAATACCAAATGTTTTAAAACAAACAATGCTTTTCGTCCTCCATCTTGTGTGTATTATAAGAAAGTCTACAGTA
>NW_013767865.1:0-1034 GCF_000517525.1 Limulus polyphemus
AATCTTGTGTCTTCTTATTGACAGGACACATTATTGTTAAATCTTGTGTCTTCTTATTGACAGTACACAGTATCGTTAAATCTTCTGTCTTCTTATTGACAGGACACATTATTGTTAAATATTGTGTCTTCTTATTGACAGGACACAGTATCATAAAATCTTGTGTCTTCTTATTGACAGGACACATTATTGTTAAATCATGTGTTTTCTTACTGACAGTACACATTATCGTTGAATATTGTGTCTTCTTATTGACAGTACAAATTATCGTTAAATCTTTTGTCTTCTTACTGACAGTACACATTATCGTTGAATATTGTGTCTTATTATTGACAGTACACAGTATCGTTAAATCTTGTGTCTTCTTATTGACAGTACACAGTATCGTTAAATCTTTTGTGTTATTATTGATAGTACACAGTATCGTAAAATCTTGTGTCTTCTTATTGACAGTACACAGTATCGTTAAATCTTGAGCCTTCTTATTGACAGTACACAGTATCGTTAAATCTTGTGTCTCCTTATTGACAGGACACACTATTGTTAAATCTTGTGTTTTCTTACTTACAGTATACATTATCGTTGAATATTGTGTCTTCTTTATGACAGTACACAGTATCGTTAAATCTAGTGTTTTTTTATTGACAGTACACAGTATCGTGAAATCTTGTGTATTCTTATTGAAAGTACACAGTATCGTTAAATCTTGTGTCTTTTTATTGACAGTACACAGTATCGTTAAATCTTGTGTATTCTTATTGACAGTACACAGTATCGTTAAATCTTGTGTCTTCTTATTGACAGTACACAGTATAAAGACACAAGATTTAACTGTACTGTCAATAAGCCAGTTTGTTAAATAATGTGTCTTCTTTTGACAGTACACAGTATCGGTAAATCTTGTGTCTTCTTATTGACATTACACAGTATCGTTAAATCGTGTGTCTTTTTATTGACAGTACACAGTATTGTTAAATCGTGTGTCTTATTATTGACAGTACACAGTTTTGTTAAATTAATGTGTCTTCTTATTG
>NW_013767866.1:0-893 GCF_000517525.1 Limulus polyphemus
TTCATGGAGTAGTTGTACTAAGTAAGGATAAAGATGAGTATATTGGTTACAAATTTGGTAACTAGAGTTACACCTAGGTGTTCGTGGAGTTGTTGTACCAAATAACGCTAAGGATGAGTATGGTGGTTATAAATTCGGTAACTAGAGTTATACCTAAGTGTTCGTGTAGTTGGTGTGCCAAATAACGCTACAGATGAGTATGGTGGTTATAATTTATGTAACTAGAGCTACACCTAGGTATTCGTGGAGTTGTTGCACCAAGTAACTCTAAAGATGAGTATGGGGTTACACATTCAGTAACTAGAGTTAAACCTAGGTGTTGATGGAGTAGTTTTACCAAGTAAGGTTAAAGATGAGTATGGTGATTATAAATTAATTAACTAGAGTTACACCTATATGTTCATGTAGTAGTTGTACCAAGTACAGCTAAAGATGAATATTGTGGTTATAAATTCGGTAACTAGAGTTACACCTAGGTATTCGTAGAGTTGTTGTACCAAATAACGCTAAAGATGAGTATGGTGGTTATAAATTCGGTAACTATAGTTACACATAGGTGTTCGTGGAGTTGTTATACCAAGTAAGGCTAAAAATGAGTATGGTTGTTATAAATTCAGTAACTAGAGTTACACCTAGGTGTTCATGGAGTAGTTGTACCAAGTATAGCTAAAGATGAGTATGGTGGTTATAAATTCGGTAACTAGAGTTACACCTAAGTGTTCGTGGAGTTTGTGTACCAAGTAAGGCTAAAGATGAGTATGGTGGTTATAAATTCAGTAACTAGAGTTACACCTAGGTGTTCGTGGAGTTGTTGTAACCAAATAACGCTAACATAACCACCATACTCATCAAAATTCGGAAACTAGAGTTACACCTATGTGTTCATGGAGTAG
>NW_013767867.1:0-815 GCF_000517525.1 Limulus polyphemus
GTTGGTTCCTATGAATTTACATTTGCTTGGTATAACTTCATTGTTAAGATGCTTGATTCATGATCTGTGGATAGCAAGACTGAAACCACAGAATTGGGGAGAAGGTGTTGTTAAATAACTCGCTTCCCTCTACTCTATCATTTCATACCTAGGGGCAGCAAGTGCAGATAGTCCTCGAGTAGCTTTGCGCAAAATTCAAGAAACAAACGAACAAATCCGTCTATATCAAACGATTAATATTTTGCACATAAAGGTTATTTACAAAATACTGTACTTTTTCAAGATACCAATTGGTCCAAGTCATTCTTTCAACACCCTCAAAAAACAACTAGAAATATCAAAAGAGTTTCATGTCATCGGTAAACTTTAATAACTTAGTATAAGTTATGCTCTATGAATATCGTAAATATAATTAAGAAGCTAAGCCCAAGCATTGATATCTGTAACAGACTCACAAAATCAACCAATAATATTTTCCAGCACGTTAATTCATCTTTTATATCGTTGGTATCGTTCCCACACCAAAGAAGACAACATAAACGACTGAATTAAAAAAAGAGCCTAAAACAAGAACTCAGTAACTAGTTGGAGAACAAACGTTAAAGTCTAAAGGGTATTATTTCAGCTTACTCATCAACGTGTGGGTGATAATATTGCTGCGTCAGCGAGTCACATGACCACCGTGACGCAACGTTTCTAGAACTATCATGTACTTTGGCGAATGCTCTAGTATTTACTAGTAAGGTAGGCTGGTATATATAAGAGGGGAAAACGTGACGCGGTTGGGTTAGGTAATGTGTGTAGAGATAGTGTGT
>NW_013767868.1:0-814 GCF_000517525.1 Limulus polyphemus
ATATATACCTTTCAAATCACCAAAAATCATAAATTACTATATCAATATCACAGAATTCCACTATAATTTATCAGGCTTGGAATATAGCACGAAAAGAAAGAATTTGCTGTGAAAATATTTCACAGAAACTGAGAAAGTCACTAGGGAGACATTCTGAGCTTTCAATTGGTTATACACACGTCATTGGGTGAAGTAGGTGTACGTAAGCAAGTATTGTGAAAAAATTAATAGGTGGGTGGGGCCACCTTAGTTGATTCAATAAATATATTAATATATTGGAAAAAGATAGGAGGTTCTTATTTTATATTTTATCTTATAAATATCGGTAATTTGTAAGAAACTATAGGCTTTGTATTTGAATATCACAAACATCTAATTTGAACCAATGCTGCATTCAACATACCACTGGACACAAAAATCAATATTTAGGGATTTTATTTTTAAATATTTACTTTTAAACTAATACATTAACTAATGAATGACACTAAAATGTTAATTATAATATACAATTTGATACCAAACTTATTGACATACATTAATATAATAGCAGGTCAATAAAAGTTTGAATGTGAGTCAACAAACACGATGACATGACCCGTCGGTAGGGTTAATAGGTGTAAATTATATATTCCTAACTGTTGGTATACAGTTTATCATAATATCATGGTCGTGTCAGGGTAACTAACGGCCTAGGACTTACGTACAAGGAAAACCAAGTTGAGTTAAAACGTGTCTTGATTATTACAGACCTCTTAACCATTTTGTACCCATACACCTTACGGTGTAACATTAAATTTTAATATTAAAGTCATGG
>NW_013767869.1:0-815 GCF_000517525.1 Limulus polyphemus
GTCCATGGTTAAAATATCCTCCCTGTGTAAAGGACAGTAAATCGTATTTTAATGTATTGTTGCGTCATCGAGGTCACGTGACTGGTGTGGCGCCACCTATTTTCTAGAACTATCCTGTACCTTGGTGAATGCTCTAGTATTTACTAGATATAGGGTAGTCTGGTATATAAAAGAAGGTGACAACGTGACGGAGAATAATGTAATGTGTGTGTAGATAGTGAGTAATTGAACTGCAGTCACAGGGTATTGTTGAAGTTAACATTCGTTCGTTATAGTGTTTGTTTTAGCGCGAATACTGAAATGAAGTGTATCGTAAAGTTATATTCGGAAAGAATAAACCAGTTTTATTAAGTAAAGAACTTGTGTCGCTAAAGTTTCGTCGGAACGAAGTTACGGAAAGTTAATTAACAAACGGAGACGTAACAGTATTTAATTCACTTTGAAACTTACTAATCTTTTCTATTTGTGTATGCTGGCTTTCTCTCAACTGTTGAAGACTTTCTTCTTGTTTATTTTCTTTCTCCTCCAACCACTGCTGTAGTCTCTCTTCTTGTTTATTTTCTCGTTCTTCTTGTTTCTTTTCTTTTTCCTCCAACAACTGCTGTAACCTCTCTTGTTTATTTTCCTGTTCGAGCTGCCACTGTTGCAGGTTTTCTTGCCACTTCTCGTTTCCATTTTTTTTCTTTTCTGTCCCACTCTCTGACACCAATTTGTTACGTCTCTGTTCGTTTGTTAATTTCCGGTATAAATTTTTTCCGAGGAACTTCAGCGATATAAGTCCTTTCTTAAATAAAACTAGTTTATTCTTTCTCGAT
>NW_013767870.1:0-1044 GCF_000517525.1 Limulus polyphemus
TAACTCGTACCGTACTCTCAAGAAATGTTGAAACTCGTACCGTACTCTCAAGAAATGTTATAACTCGTACCGTACTCTCAAGAAATGTTGTAACTCGTACCATACTCTCAAGAAATGTTGTAACTCATACAGTACTCTCAAGAAATGTTGTAACTTGTACCATACCCTCAAGAAATGTTATAACTCGTACTGTACTATCAAGAAATGTTGTAACTAATACCGTACTCTCATGCTTACAGTGTTCAGAATTAAAGCAGTACAAGCACCAATAACTATAAAGTGCAGGAGTAAATGGAGTTTAACAGTCCCAAAAGGTCATGAATGTGTGATAAGTATTTTGAATAACATAAGCTCAACAATCTGTGTCAGATTAAACACATGCACTATATACTCTGTAGCACAAATAGAGTGCAAACAGGCAGTACTTGAATATGCACATACGTACCTATTTTTCCAGCTATTGCTAGAAAACTGATCATGAATCTGGTACTAAAAAACTTTTACAAACATTTCATTTTTTCATTCGCTACATTTGAAATTTTTTCTTCTTATAAACACCTAGAAAACTGGCTGCTAATAATGTATGTATACTTTCTAACTTAAACTCAGTTGGGATCAAAAATAAATCGAGCTCAGTGAATTATGTAGTTTTTGTTTACTCAAAACTTAAGTGTGAAGAAATAATTTTATTTGTAATGTGAACAAGTCTTCTTGCTACATGGTTACAATAAGTTTTCCATCTATTTCTTTTTTTTTCTGCTCTTCAATGCTAGTGTAGGTGGAGTCGCTATGTTTAAGTAAATAAAACTCAATACGACAGCAAGATCATGTAATTTCTGTGCAGTTTCTTCATGTTTGTTTTTTAATTGTTACAAAGAAAATCTCGTACTTTGATTGGCCTAGAATTCTAGATACATTCTGAAACAAAATTTTACGGGACTGCAATCGGGCAAGAAAAGATGAACTAAATGAAACCTGAAACATTCTGTATACAATAAGCTGATAAGCATGAAACATTCTGTATACAATAAGCTGATAAGCATG
>NW_013767871.1:0-815 GCF_000517525.1 Limulus polyphemus
TAACAAATTCGGTAACTAGAGTTACACCTAGGTGTTTATGGAGTAGTTGTACCAAATAACGCTAAAGATGCGTTTGGTGGTTACAAATTCGGTAACTAGAGTTACACCTAGGATTTTATGGAGTAGTTGTACCAAGTAAGACTAAAGATGAGTATGGTGGTTATAAATTCTGTATCTAGAGTTACACCTAGGTATTCGTTGAGTTGTTGTACCAAATAACGCTACAGATGAATATAGGGGTTATTAATTCGGTATTTAGAGTTACACCTAGGTGTTCATGAAGTAATTGTGCCAAGTAAAGCTAAAGATGAGTATGGTGGTTATGAATTCGGTAATTAGAGTTACACCTAGGTGTTCATGGAGTAGTTGTGCCAGGTAAAGCTAAAGATGAGTATGGTGGTTATAAATTCGGTAACTAGAGTTACACCTAGGTATTCGTGGAGTTGTTGTACCAATTAACGCTAAAGATGAGTATGGTGGTTATAAATTCGGTAACTAGAGCTACACCTAAGTGTTCGTGGAGTTGTTGTACCAAATAACGCTAAACATGAGTATGGGTTACACAGTCAGTAACTAGAGTTACACCTAGGTGTTGATGGAGTAGTTGTACCAAGTAAGGATAAAGATGAATATGTTGGTTATAAATTCGGTAACTAGAGTTACACCTAGATGTTTGTGGAGTTAGTGTACCAAATAACGCTAAAGATGAGTATGGAGGTTATAAATTCGTTAACTTGAGTTACACCTAGGTGTTTATGGAGTAGTTGTAACAAATAAGGATAAAGATGAATATGGCGGTTATTAATTCGGTAACT
>NW_013767872.1:0-2475 GCF_000517525.1 Limulus polyphemus
AATTGGTGCCCATGGCGCCATAGTTAACAGGATTTATCAGAGTCACTCTGTTTTACGACACATTTAATACGTATTAGTTAATATTGATTGTCTGTCTTCCAGGGAGTACATTCATTTAATTTAACAGGGTTTAGTTATTTTAGACACAAACTTAGGTTAATTAACATTCGTTGAATTAATTAACTGTACGTATTTAGGAACTTGCTACAATATCAAAACTTTTGAACCTATGAATGGTCCTACTAATTCAAATGAATCCAAATTACAGTTACTTATAAAATAATATTTTATGATACCTTTACCATGCTAAGTTGCAAAGTTTTACAAGTCGGTTTATCCCACAACCTATGCAGGCCAGTCTATTTCAACTTGAAACAGGTTTTACCGAGAGGGTTATACGGGCCCTACAGAGTTCTCTATAAGAACTTGTTGCTTATGTTGATACAATCGCGTGTAGGGGAGTAGATTCAACTCGTAGTAACAGGATTTATCAGAGTCACTCTGTTTTACGACATATTTAATACCTATTAATTAATATTGATTGTCTGTCTTCCAGGGAGAAGATTCAACTCGTAGCAACAGGATTTATCAGAGTCACTCTGTTTTACGACACATTTAATACCTATTAATTAACATTGATTGTCTGTCTTCCAGGGAATAGATTCAACTGGTAGTGACAGGATTTATCAGAGTCACTCTGTTTTACGACACATTTAATACCTATTAATTAACATTGATTGTCTGTCTTCCAGGGAATAGATTCAACTGGTAGTAACAGGATTTATCAGAGTCACTCTGTTTTACGACACATTTAATACGTATTAATTAATATTGATTGTCTGTCTTCCAGGGAGAAGATTCAACTCGTAGTAACAGGATTTATCAGAGTCACTCTGTTTTACGACACATTTAATACGTATTAATTAATATTGATTGTCTGTCTTCCAGGGAGAAGATTCAACTCGTAGTAACAGGATTTATCAGAGTCACTCTGTTTTACGACACATTTAATACCTATTAATTAATATTGATTGTCTGTCTTCCACTAGTAGTTTACTTGTTAGAGTTATGCTCTATGGTAGCTAGATTTACCCTACTAGTAGTTTACTTGTTAGAGTTATGCTCTATGGTAGCTAGATTTACCCTACTAGTAGTTTACTTGTTAGGGTTATGCTCTATGGTAGCTAGGTTTACCCTACTAGTAGTTTACTTGTTAGGGTTATGCTATATATTTATTATATTACACTACTATAACAGACTGTTTTTTTGTAAGTCTTTAGCTTGCTCTACTACTACATTTCATTGTTATTAACATTATTCACGTGCATGGAATATTCTTTTCTAACTTCCAAGTAATACAATGAACGTGAAGCTACGTCAGGAGTTAAACTTTACTAATCGTTTACAAATAATTATACTTACGTCAGGAGGAAGAGAAGGATTGTGTTCACACACCCCCAGCTCAAGTAGGGTAGGTGACTATCTGTGAAGTGTGTCTCAACATGAAACATCACGTCAAGCAAGACAAGTTGTTCCAACTGTCTGTTCATCACGACGAGGCCTAGACTGTAACCCACTTCTTCATCAACCGCTATTGTTAGTACAGGGTCATGATCAATGTCGCCTTTAAGTTACTTGTACTTCATATGTCAGCTTTAAGAAGCTACCAGAGTCACTCAGATACTAAATCATACGGCACGCTCAACTTTCTCGTATGAGTACAACTTTAACTGTAACGTGATATTTATAAGTATGAATTGATAATTAGAGGATTTGTCATGTTATTTAGGGTTAAAATATTCAGCTCTGTTAGGTACAAAATTATTGTCTGTCTTCCAGGGAGAAGATTCAACTCGTAGTTAGGGTAAATCTAGCTACCATAGAGCATAACCCTAACAAGTAAACTACTACTAGGGTAAATCTAGCTACCATAGAGCATAACCCTAACAATCTATGGTAGCTAGATTTACCCTAGTATAGTTTACTTACCAAGATTACAGCTCTATGGTAGCTAGATTTACCCTAGTAGTAGTTTACTCTGTAATCCTGGTAAGTAAACTAGTACTAGGGTAAATCTAGCTACCATAGATCTACCATAGAGCTGTAATCCTAGCAAGTAAGCTAGTGTTAGGGTAAATCTAGCTACCATAGATCTGTAATCCTGGTAAGTAAACTACTACTAGGGTAAACCTAGCTACCATAGATCTGTAATCCTGGTAAGTAAACTACTACTGGGATAAATCTAGCTACCATAGAGCTGTAATCTTGGTAAGTAAACTAGTATTAGGGTAAATCTAACTACCATAGAGCTGTAATCCTGGTAAGTAAACTAATACTAGGGTAAATCTAGCTACCATAGAGCTGTAATCCTGGTAAGTAAACTAATACTAGGGTAAATCTAGCTACCATAGAGCTGTAATCCTAGCAAGTAAGCTAGTGTTAGGGTAAATATAGCTACCATAGATCTGTAATCCT
>NW_013767873.1:0-1368 GCF_000517525.1 Limulus polyphemus
TAAGATTACAGAGGGAAGGTTTGATAACTTTATCTTTTCATGTTAATAGATTATACGAGTTGTATAATGGGGAAAATAGTTCCAAGATCACAGTTATATTAGATTTAAAAACAAGTTAGACCGAAATTAGGCGAAAATGTTGTTGTTTTTTTTTGCAATTTTGAGGGCTTAAAACACAAAATTGAACTTGGTATACAGCAGTTTTGGATTCAGTAGGTCCAAATTGTGGTAAAACTACTGTTAGACGAGCAGCATAGAATGGAAAAATTTCGATTTAATCAACCAGCTGTACACAAAGCAAGATGAATGATGAACATCCCAAAGGCATGTTTAGCCTTGTTGTAGTTACTTTTTCTTGTGCGGTCTTGTGTGAAATATTCACATTTGAATGATACCCCCATAAAATAAATTACGACTTCTTTGAAAAATCTCAGGATATGAATTAATTACGCCAGAAATTGTGCTACCTATGCATAGTTGGTACTAAAATATACATAATAGGAAGGCTAAATTTATTCAATACCAAAAATATGCTGTCTTCCATTCCAGAACTGGTACGTCACATAGTGGCTATTAATAGCAATTACTCCCACTACATACACTGACAATTTCAGCATTAACATGTTCAATTTTTATCTCTCCCTATCCCAAAAATAAACCTAACCTGAAATAACCTTGTACTGGTTTATACTTAAGCAGATGCCTTTACCACCTGATAACTGATAATCAATATACTTGCAATATGTATAACAAATGTTCGACACAAAATCTCTAGTACCATTTACATCAAAACCAAAAATAGGAAAGTATATGCATGAGTAATTATTTATGCAAGTATTCATTAATTGGTATTTGATGAACATGCATTTTACAAGTAGTAACTTGATTTGCTGTACAATGGTCACCATCATTGTTATCATCATGAGACACTTCATTACCACTTGGTATCTTACTGTTTGCACACAGGCACTCGTTAGTATAGGGCAATTCGTGCTGAGAGCAGCTACAGTTATTAACGCATGGCTCACTCCTACGACATGAACACACGAGGTCATCCAACATCTCAGCTACTGTAAGACCATCAAATAATTTCGGGTGAAGCACTCCTTCGTGTGTGTAGCACCCATGACCCTCCAGTGTAGGAATATCTGGATTTGCTAGATGGGCAGTCATCCACACTTGGCATTCATGAACAGATCTTTTGATGTGCTCGAAGAAAGTTGGTTCTGATGATGACAACTTATGCACCAGCACATTATTTGCTGCGAGGTTCTCTGATGATGACAACTTATGCACCAGCACATTATTTGCTGCGAGGTTCTCTGATGATGACAACTTATGCACCAGCACATTATTTGCTGCGAGGTT
>NW_013767874.1:0-815 GCF_000517525.1 Limulus polyphemus
GTTTGTTCTTCTTGCCACTGTTGTAGTCTCTCTTCTTGTTTATTTTCTTTCTCCTCCAATAGCTGTTGTAATCTCTCTTCTTGTTTCTTTTCTTTTTCCTCCAACAGCTGCTGTAATCTCTCTTGTTTATTTTGTTGTTCGAGCTGTCACTGTTGCAGGTTTCTTGCCATTGTTGTTGTCTCTCTTCTTGTTTCTTTTCTTTTTCCTCCAACAACTGTTGTAATTTCTCTTCTTGTTTATTTTCTTTCTCCTCCAATAGCCGTTGTAATCTCTCTTCTTGTTTATTTTCTTTCTCCTCCAATAGCTGTTGTAATCTCTCTTCTTGTTTATTTTGCTCTTAGAGCTGCCACTGTTGCAGGTTTTCTTGCAACTGCTGTAATCTGTCTTCTTGTTTCTTTTCTCGTTCTTCTTGTTTCTTTTCTTTTTTCCTCTAACAACTGTTGTAATTTCTCTTCTCGTTCTTCTTGTTTCTTTTGCTGTTCTTGTATTGCTGCCATTAAATCTGCTAGGCTGTAGTTTGATTTGCCGCTTCTCGTTTTCATTTTTTTTATCCCACTCTCTGACACCAATTTGTTACGCCTCCAGTCGTTAATTAATTTTCCGTAACTTCGTTCCGACGAAACTTAATAAAAATGGTTTATTCTTTTCGAATACAACTTTACGATACACTTAATTTCAACAGTCGCTCTATAACAACATTATAATTCACGTCTCACGAGGCCAACAATATTTTGTCCGCATACATTCAATTACTCATTACACTGTTCTACCGTCACGTTGTGACCATCTTATATATACCAGACTATCCCAATCTA
>NW_013767875.1:0-815 GCF_000517525.1 Limulus polyphemus
CTCTAGTTATAGAATTTATAACCACCATACTCATCTTTAGCCTTACTTGGTACAACTAGTCCATGAACACTTAGATATAACTCTAGTTATCGAATTTATAACCCCCATAGTCATCTTTAGCGTTATTTGGTACAACAACTCCACGAACACCTAGGTGTAACTCTAGTTACCGAATTTGTAACCACCATACTCATTTTTAGCGTTATTTGGTATAACAGCTCCACGAACACCTACGTGTAACTCTAGTTTCCGAATTTATAACCACCATATTCAACTTTAGCCTTACTTGGTACAACTACTCAATTAACACCTAGGTGTAACTCTAGTTACAGAAAATATAACCACCATACTCATCTTTAGTCGTACTTGGTACAACTACTCCATGAACACTTAGGTTTAACTCTAGTTACCGAATTTATAACCACCATATTCATCTTTAACCTTACATGGTACAACTACTCCATGAACATCTAAGTGTAACTCTAGTTACAGAATTTATAACGACCATACTCATCTTTAGTCTTATTTCGTACAATACTAAATGAACACCTACGTGTAACAATAGTTGCCGAATTCATAACCACCATACTCATCTTCAGCCTTATTTGGTACAACTACTCCATGAACACCTAGGTGTAACTCTAGCTACCGAATTTATAATCATGATTCTCATCTTTAGCCTTACTTTGAACAACTACTTCATGTACACCTATGTGTAACTCTAGTTATTGAATGTGTAACACCATACTCATCTTTATCGTTATTTGGTACAAGAACTCCACGAATACGTAGGTGTAACTCTAGTTACCGAATTT
>NW_013767876.1:0-815 GCF_000517525.1 Limulus polyphemus
GCCATAAACAGCACTGACCGTAATAAAACAGGTACTATCATAAACAGCACTGACCGTAATAAAACAGGTACTACCATAAACAGCACTGACTGTAATAAAACAAGTACTACCATAAACAAAACGTTTTGTGAATTACGTGCAGATTGCGGTTTTTGAACACTAGGGCTGGTTTCACTTTTTTGATAAAATACTGTTTAGAACATAGTATAAGTCGGGATATGGCATCATTTACTTACTTCAAACCTTATTGATGGTTTGGTACAATATTTTTCATGATGTATTTCTGATTAAAGAAACTCTGCTTCACCTCTTCTACACAAAATCGTTCCGTTTCGCCGCTACGTACGTCTTTACACGTTTAGTATTATTTCTGTTTCCCAGGAACTTTAGGCTCTTAATCACTTGGTAGATAAAAGACAGTTTTTGAGATTAAACAATTCCAATGGAATACATCCATCACCACTAGCTACGGGTCTTGGAATACATCCATCACCACTAGCTACGGGTCTTGGAATACATCCATCACCACTACCTAGGGGTCTTGGAATACATCCATCACCACTACCTACGGGTCTTGGAATACATCCATCACCACTACCTACGGGTCTTTGAATACATCCATCACCACTACCCATGGGTCTTGGAATACATCCATCACCACTACCTACGGGTCTTGGAATACATCCATCGCCACTACCTATGGGTCTTGGAATACATCCATCACCACTACCTACGGGTCTTGGAATACATCCATCACCACTACCCAGTGGGTCTTGGAATACATCCATCACCACTACCTACGGGTTATGGAATAC
>NW_013767877.1:0-2128 GCF_000517525.1 Limulus polyphemus
ATTTGGTACAACAACTCCACGAAAACTTATGTGTAGCTCTAGTTTCCGAATTTATAACCACCATACTCATCTTTAGCCTTACTTGGTACAACTACTCCATGAACACCTAGGTGTACCTCCAGTTACTGAATTTATTACCAACATACTCGTCTTTAGCGTTATTTGGTACAACAACTCTACGAACACCCAGGTATAACTCTAGTTACCGAATTTATAAATACAATACTCATCTTCAGCCTTACTTGGGACAACTACTCCATGAACACCTAGGTGTAACTCTAGTTATTGAATGTGTAACCCCATACTCATCTTTAGCGTTATTTGGTACAACAAATCCACAAACATCTAGGCGTAGCTCTAGTTAACGAATTTATAACCACCATACTCATCTTTAGCGTTATTTGGTACAACTACTCCATGAACACATAGGTGTGTCTCTAGTTAGAGAATTTATAACCACCAGGCTAAAGAGAGTAGTTTGGTTATAAATTCAGTAACTAGAGTGACACCTAAGTGTTCATGGAGTAGTTGTACCAAGTAAGGCTAAAGATGAATATGGTGGTTGTAAATTCTGTAATTAGAGCTACGCCTAGGTGTTCGTGGAGAATTTGTACCAAATAACGCTAAAGATGAGTATGGGGTTACACGTTCAGTAACTAGAGTTTCACCTAGTTGTTCATGGAGTAGTTATACCAAGTAAGGCTAAAGACGAGTAGGTTGGTTATAAATTCAGTAACTAGAATTACACATAGGTGTTCATGGAGTAGTTGTACCAAGTAAGGCTAAAGACGAGTATGTTTGTCATAAATTCAGTAACTAAAGTTACACCTAAGTATTCATGGAGCAGTTGTACCAAGTAAGGCTAAAGATGAGTATGGTTGTTATAAATTCTGTAATTAGAGTTACACCTAAGTGTTCATAGAGTAGTTGTACCAAGTAAGGCTAAAGATGAGTTTGGTGGTTATAAATTCGGTAACAAGAGTGACATCTAATTGTTCATGGGGTAGTTGTACCAAGTAAGGCTAAAGACGAGTATGGTGGTTATAAATTCTGTAACTAGAGCTACACCTAAGTGTTCATGGAGTAGTTGTACCAAGTAAGGCTAAAGATGAGTATGGTGGTTATAAATTCGATAACTAGAGTTAAACCTAAGTGTTCATGTAGTAGTTGTACCAAGTAACGCTAAAGATGAGTATGGTGGTTACAAATTCGGTAACAAGAGTTACACCTTGGTGTTTATTGAGTAGTTGTACCAAGTAAGGCTAAAGATGTGTATTGTACCAAGTAACCAGTCCATGAACACTTAGGTGTCACTCTAGTTACTGAATTTATAACCAACCTACTCGTCTTTAGCCTTAGTTGGTACAACTACTGCATGAACACCTAAGTGTAACTCTAGTTACTGAATTTATAACCAACATACTCGTCTTTAGCCTTACTTGGTACAACTACTCCATGCACACCTAGTTAGCGCATGTGTAACCTCCATACTTACCTTTAGCCCTTCTTGGTACAACAACACCACTAACACCTAGGTGTAACTCTATTTACCGAATTTATAACCACCATATTCATCTTTTGCCTTATTTGGTACAACTACTCCATGAACACCTAGGTGTAACTCTAGTTTCCGAATTTATAACTACCATACTCATCTTTAGCCTTACTTGATACAACTACTCCATGAACAACTAGGTGTAACTCTAGTTTCAGAATGTGTAAACCCTATACTCATCTTTAGCGTTATTTGGTACAACAACTCCACGAACACCTAAGCGTAGCTCTAGTTGCTACAGATGAGTATGGTGGTTATAAATTCGGTTGGAGTTGTTGTACCAAGTAAGGCTAAAGATGAGTATGGTGGTTATAAATTCTGTAACTAGAGCTACACCTAAGTGTTCATGGAGTAGTTGTACCAAATAAGGCTAAAGATGAGTATGGTGGATATAAACTCGGTAACTAGAGTTACACCTAAGTGTTCGTGGAGTTGTTGTACCAAGAAGGGCTAAAGGTAAGTATGGCGGTTACAGATGCGCTAAGTAGGTGTACATGAAATATTTGTACCAAGTTTAGCCTTACTTGGTACAACAACTCCACGAATACCTAGGTGGTAACTCTAGTTACCTAA
>NW_013767878.1:0-1473 GCF_000517525.1 Limulus polyphemus
CCCATAGAAACATGAATTTATGGCCCATGAATGTGATTTTTTATGCCGATTCCAAGATTCTCGTCATTTACAAATACGCACGTTGGTACATGTGGGAGTTTCTAACAGAACTGGAATTAAACTTCAAACTCCACCTAACTCTCCTATATAGTTTCACAACAAAACGTCATAATCACACCCCATTTCCATAGAAGACTTTTTAATTCTAACTATGATTGTATTGGTCACGAACTGTTGATAACAGAAAGTATACATGTTATGAACGAAAATCCAAGTCTCAATAGAAAGTCTCTTTCCCCTTGTTTTATTCAAGTAGCTCTTTTTTAACTGAATATTTTATAAGTTTTCTAACACTATTCATTGTATTTTGATATTAGTAATTCATGTAAAGATTGTTCAGTTGTCATTTTCATAGATTTGCCGAAGATAGAATATGTGTAATTCCGAAACATTCATTAATTAAAGATGTTTAAATTTTTTGCCGTTGCTCTACTATTCATTATTAGACTTCGTTTTCCACCAAATGTATCAGTTACTTCTTTTGTAGGATTAGGAAGTGTTTTTAGCGTCTGGTTTCCATGTTGAACCTGAGAATTTTCTTCTTTTCACAGCAAAGAAAATAATTATTAAGTTTCCGTGGAACCTGTCTACAGCACATCAACATTATTTATTTCTTCCTTCTCCCTCCTACAACATAAACACATTGATAGCAGTATTAAATATTAAGATAGTTTTGTTCATTTGGAGTTTTGCTGTGTTTTTCACAAAAACATTTTAGCCTATCTAACATGTTCTGTACTGAAAAATATATTCTATCCAAGTATGAAATAAAAACAAACAATAGCATGCAAACACATGTAAAGTACTAGTTATAGCTGAAAACGAAATAACAATTAGACAAACGGTAAACTAGAAAAACAACACAGTATATAAATTTGATAACTGGAAACTATGTAAACTACAATACTGTAGATAGAAATCAAGTTGGCAACCAGACACACAGCAAACTCAAATAGCAGTAAAAGTTCTGAACTTTGAACCTCAATGTAGAGTAAACTGTTCTTCATTTATTTTTCACATTCATTTCTTTCTATATTAATGTACGCATCATCATCTAGGTAGAGGCTTAGTATTCAATGTGTTTTCTGGAATGGGAAGAAAGTCAAACTCTTTACTGTTTTTTTAAATGTCTAATTGTTAACCATAGTAACGTACTGTTCTTCTAGATCACTTAGTGTCTAGTGGTAGTATCTACTATACTGTTTCTTCATTTGCAAAAATCTATATACTGGTTTGCTTCGTTTGCGTGAAAATCAACAAAATATCAATGTTGATGTTATTCGAGGATTACCCACGATAATTTCTTTCAGACACATTAGATACTAGCCCTGATGATGGTAACTGTTACCGAAACTAGTCGGCTGTATCTAATGATAAAAATTTTACAGTCTAACGATTACAAAACCCAACCAA
>NW_013767879.1:0-812 GCF_000517525.1 Limulus polyphemus
GCTTAACTTCAAACAACAGCTGGTGTGTATGTTATTTTTTATATTATCTATTAAACACTGTATGTGTATATTTTACATCACTATTAAAGTTCGTCATAAAATGTCCGCTAGCTCGTTAAATTAATTTGTTTTGTCGGTAAAGTTTTCGCTAGATGGGACTAGATAATCGGCCTTCAAAATTATTAAACACGTACTGAACTTTGAAACTTGGCTTGGAAACATTGGTAAATTACCCAACAACAAGCTACTAGCAGCCTGTGAATCGAGCATAACTATAATTGGTAATCGCTATAATAAATGTCTAAAAGTAGCTTCTTTTTGGTTATGTTAGGTTTGCTCACTTTTGTCTCTCCTAAAGTCTGTGGTGTGTGTTGAAGATTTTAAACATGGACGATCGGAAAGAAATCGTACTTGTTACTGGTGCGAGCGGATTCTTGGGACAACATATCGTCAAATTATTACAAGAAAAAGATGATGCTGTAGGAGAAATTCGCGTGTTTGACCTTAAGCCATATGTCAATAATTTGGGTAAGTGCATTACATTTGACTACTTCATTTAATTAGAGTTAAATGTGAAATTCAAGCTCAGTGCCAATGCTTTGTATTTACAGTGTTCTTACATTCAAATGTTAATCATAAGTTCTTAGACCTATATTATTGTTGCGTCAGCGAGTCACATGACTAGTGTGACGCCACGTTTCTAGAACTATCCTGTACCTTGGCGAGTGCTCTAGCGTTTACTAGATATAGGGTAGTCTGGTATATAAAAGAGGGTGACAACGTGACGGAGAATAATGTGTGTGTAGATAGTG
>NW_013767880.1:0-1721 GCF_000517525.1 Limulus polyphemus
TTTAATCGTAACTACATACCGATACCGTATTACTACATAATCATGGTAACAATACTTAATCGTAACTACATACCGATACCGTATTACTACATAATCATGGTAACCATATTTAAATGTTACATACGATACCATATTACTACATAATCATGGTAACCATATTTAAATGTTACATACGATGCCATATTACTACATAATCATGGTAACCATATTTAAATGTTACATACGATACCATATTACTACATAATCATGGTAACCATATTTAAATGTAAATACATACTAATACCGTATTACTAGATAATCATGGTAACAATATTTAAATGTAACTACATACCGATACCGTATTACTACATAATCATGGTAACAATATTTAAATGTAACTACATACGATACCGTATTACTAGATAATCATGGTAACAATATTTAAATGTAACTACATACGATACCGTATTACTAGATAATCATGGTAACAATACTTAATCGTAACTACATACCGATACCGTATTAAATACATAATCATGGTAACAATATTTAAATGTAACTACATACTGATACCATATTATTAGATGATCATGGTAACAATATTTAATCGTAACTACATAACCGATACCATATTACTAGATAATCATGGTAACAATACTTAATCGTAACTACATACCGATACCATATTACTAGATAATCATGGTAACAATACTTAATCGTAACTACATACCGATACCGTATTACTACATAATCATGGTAACAATATTTAAATGTAACTACATACGATACCGTATTACTAGATAATCATGGTAACAATACTTAATCGTAACTACATACTGATACCATATTACTAGATAATCATGGTAACAATATTTAATCGTAACTACATACCGATACCGTATTACTACATAATCATGGTAACAATACCATCGATTATAAAGTATTCATTTGTTACCTTGATCGATCATAAAGTATTCATTTGTTACCTTGATCGATCATAAAGTATTCATTTGTTACCTTGATCGATTATAAAGTATTCATTTGTTACCTTGATCGATTATAAAGTATTCATTTGTTACCTTGATCGATCATTAAGATTTTGTGGACATCGACTAGCGATTACACAGAAAGTAATGGTTTGTTATCTTGAACGTACAAAACTCTAAGCCTAACATGTACGAAATAAGCATTTATATATTGATATCTGTTTGACGTAGCACAAGCTACTGACTTGGAATAATACTTTTTAATTCTTTTATTTTACATTAATACTTTTTTTTACTTAAGTTGCGTCATACATTCAAGTTACCATGTATGAAGTAGATTTTAACTCGGATTATGGTGTTAATCACGAAGATACCATGCTAACTACAAGTTCTGTACTTCTGTGTTATAACAATAAAACACAACTGTACTTCTAGTCTTAACAATCCTCTCTCTATTTATCACTGAGTGAGTACAGCGATTAATGTTACTATGACGACCAACGGTTGATATTATTAGGATCATATAGCACGTCATAATATCGAGTTCTAAAGCCCTAACTATTGAGTTTGCCCTATTTTATGTATTATATTCCACTTCATTGTAACCACATACCGATACCGTATTACTAGATAATCATGGTAACAATATTTAAATGTAACTACATACCGACACAGTATTACTAGATAATCATGGTAACAATATTTAAATGTAACTACATACGATACCGTATTAGTAGATAATCATGGTAACAATAA
>NW_013767881.1:0-815 GCF_000517525.1 Limulus polyphemus
ATAAACCAATAACAATTAACAATAACCTAATTAAATGTACAGAATTACAATCACAAAATTTCAATTCAACAAAGTCTCTTAATTTTACGGGACGTATCTTCTTCCGTACTGGTCTCCGTCTCGTTGGCTTCTGCTTCACGTGGGGTTCATCTGCTTCCTCAGGAAATGTCCTATCGTCGATAACAGTCACATCAGTGGTAGTAACTTCATCAAGAGCTTCACCGTTTCCCTTCTCAAAACTGAGTATAGTTTCTTCTTCGACGGTGGCTTCTTCAGGTGGCACGTCTTCAGCAGCGTCATTTGTTCAGTTGTCCACTTCGTCCCAACTGAAATGTCCTGGACCGTGATAACGCCAAAGCCTGTTGGCATGCCCCACTTTTGGCTTACCTCGCCGACCACATTTTACCTGGAAAGTCACGTCTGAGAGACGATCCACTATGTCATATGGGCCTTCTCATGGAGAAGACAACTTAGGAGACTTCCCTTTGGTCTTCCTGGGATTATACAACCACACCTTATCTCCTGGTACAAAGCTGACTTCAGTAGATCTCTTATCATAAGATAGCTTCATCGAAATAGCAGAAGTTTTCAAGTTTGAACGCACTTGATGGTGAATATCATCCATTCTTTCCGATAACACTTTCACAAACTCTGACACATTCTCAGGCAACTCTTCATAAGGTGGGCGTCCTGTTAACAGATCCACTGGCAACCGAAGTTTCCGACCAAACATCAACTTTGCTGGAGTGTATCCAGTGGTTTCATGCTCTGCTGTCCTATAGGCCATTAACAGTAAAGGAAGCAAGACATCCCAG
>NW_013767882.1:0-1048 GCF_000517525.1 Limulus polyphemus
GCACACCATAAATAATATCACGTTAAACAGTGTCACAAAGACATACAATGGACTGCTATATCTAAATGGCTAGATAATTTTATTGACGATTCAGAACGTAGCGCACACTATAAATAATATCACGTTAAACAGTGTCACAAAGACATACAATGGACTGCTATATCTAAATGGCTAGATAATTTTATTGACGATTCAGAACGTAGCGCACACTATAAATAATATCACGTTAAACAGTGTCACAGAGACATACAATGGACTGCTATATCTAAAGGGCTAGATAATTTTATTATTTCGGGAAAATGTCGATACTTTGTCGCGTTCACTAATTTGTAAATTTACGGACGTACAACACTCAAATTCTGGGCTCAGTCCTCGCGGTGGACACAGCGGATAGCTTAATGTGATTTTGTTCTAATGCAAACAGACATAGAAATAAACTTAACACGCCGCAGAGTCTAATAATGGCGTGTATGTGACCGATACTTTATTTTCATGGTTGCCCCCTAGTGACACAGCGGCGTGTCTGCGGACTTACAACGCTACAAACCGCGTTTAGATACCCGTGGTGGGCTGAGCACAGATAGCCCATTGGGTAGCTTTGCGCTTAACTACAAACAAACGAACAAAAACTTTTATGGTTTGGTTGCTCAAGCGTTATAGGCTGATACGAGTACACTGGTGCGTTAAAAGTTACGTCTCTTTACTCAGTGGCCGTTATGGAGTTGTAATATTCTGTTTAGTGCTGCTAAACACACAAGATCACCAATCACAAATTTGAGGTAAATCGATAAATCAATGAATGAACTTAGCGAAAAAAAAAGTCTAGAAAATTTCTTCCATGCTCACAATCAAAGTTTGTTGGTTTGCTTTCGAATTTTTGACAAAGTTAATTTTATCCCCCAGTGGCCCAGCGGTATGTCTGCGGACTTACAACGCTAGAATCCGGGTTTCGATACCCTTGGTGGACAGAGCACAGATAGCCCATTGTGTAGCCTTGTGCTCAATTACAAACAAACAAAGTTTAATTTTAAAATGAAAGATTAGAAAG
>NW_013767883.1:0-949 GCF_000517525.1 Limulus polyphemus
AGTATTCCGTGGTTACGAAACTCATGCCTCTCCAAGATGCTTTTGTGACTGGTAGCGTAAATACAAAGTTCACACGAAATTTTTTTAACCCGTTGTGGACACTCATATAACGTCTCAGTAGAACTCTTCGGCGAAAGCTTCGTGTACACAGGTTGCAACTATAACCTTCTTTATGTAAGGATTTCGTGTGAAAACGCAAAGCAGCTGTATTTAAAAAATGTTCTCCGCAACACTCTAGAATCTTCGAACTGTGCTCACGCATTGATGAACAGTGGCGTTTCATATTATTTTTTCTGTTCGTTTCATAGTTACAGAAAACACAGAGTATTGCGTCTTTCGACGTGTCAATCCTTTTTCACTCGCACAGTCGTTCTCCATATTAAATTGTTAATTCCTGTTAAAACAATAAAGAAACATTTATTATAGATTATAATAATTTACATTTTTAATGTTTATCAATTCGTTCCAGAAACGGCTTTAGAAGCATATTAATTCTCTGATTACTTAGGTAAAATATGATGGTCATCTTTCGTTATTCGTGCTATTCCTTATGAAGACATCATAAATTTTCGTGCAAAGGGCGCTGGGTATCCATCACGCTCGCAACTATACCCCGTTTAGTATGCTTAGGACACATTTATAAACATTAATAAGTAACATATTCCATGAAATACACATTAAAGACATGAAATGTTTTTCTTACATTAAAATAATTCAGAAGCTTTCTGTGAATATTGATGTCACAAGCTTAACACTTTACTTCTCTATCGGTCTTCAAGTTTTTCAAACGAAAGATACTAACAAAATGAACAGAAATTATCACTGCTGGTCAGCTTTATACTTCAGGATTATCCAATTGTGAACAAGATTGCATCCGCTGAAACGCTAAAGGTCACAGAGGTTGAAGTTAACGACGGAGTTGCCTTCTGCAGAGGTCAAACAAAATGAT
>NW_013767884.1:0-815 GCF_000517525.1 Limulus polyphemus
AAAAAGCAGCACGTTGTAGTGGTGATAGCTCAAAATATGATTCCCATTGTATAAATCATGCTTTTAATAAAAGTACTGTTCACCAAACAAAACCTGTCGTACTTGTCAAATTATCTTTGCTTTCATGGATGATTTGACGGAAAAAGTTATTACAGATCATCATCATATGCTTGATGATATTTTGAACAAAATGAAGTTGCACATGCGACATCGGACTCGTGTACTTAATCAATGGGAGGAAATTTTAAAGTTAAAGTAAACAATGCTTCCTAAGAAATAGTATGATACGGCGTACTGTTTAATGGATTACAAGATGAAGTTCAACCCATTATATTATCGTGAGAAAAGTATATAGCATATTGGAAAACGCGGACTGGGTTGGCATGTTACAATGGTTCAAATGCTTCCAACTTTGAATCCAGAAACAGATATTGCAAATGGAAGGCAACAGGCTGACTTTGATCAAATTTATTATGATCATGTAACTAGCGGGGATTCGAAGCATGATTATTTTAGTGTACTCTCAGTTCTGGAACCTTTGCTTATACAGCTGCATAACGATTTTTCGCACATCAAAAAGATAATTATCCAACGTGATAATGTAAAGGCGTTTCAAATGCACGAGCTTATTGTTGGAATATTACAACTGAACGAAACAAATCCAATAAACATTGTGCAGTACATCCATACAGATATACAGGTTGGTAAGAGTTTGATTGATGCTCATTTTGCTTATGCAAATGGCCCATGTCTTTAGATATGTGAACATGGGAAATAGTTTACATCTTCAACGCAGTTATTTATAGTGTTGGGTG
>NW_013767885.1:0-815 GCF_000517525.1 Limulus polyphemus
TTTAGGTGTCTTGTGTTTCGAGATCTTCTTCGCCTTCATTTCATATTTTCCAACCTTTAGGTAGATACGATAAGGAAAAAACTGGTTACAAAAAGAAATTACAATGATGGAAGGTGCGATAAGGTTGAATATGTTAAATCACTAACAAGAAAGAAAATACTGTTGTTACTTTTCATAATTTCGACGATATAACGATTGCTTTGAGAAAGGATAAGTCGTTACGAATGTTTTCGTCATTTTGAGCATTTCGAAGCGGTACCTTTACCCGGTAAATGTAATACTTCCCTTATTTCCATGTCATATTGTGGTTCGTAAAAGTTTCAGCTATAGATGTGAGACGTTTAAAACCAAATTTAAAAATGTGTAGAAAATGTGAGTTTTAAATCTAGTTTTCTTTAAAAAGGTGAGTTTTAAATCCAGTTTTCTTTAAAAATGTGAGTTTTAAAACCAGATTTCTTCTTGATCCTCTTATCTGTGGCAGAAGTACCGTCTTAGTCTCAGCTGTCATGTCTAAATAATATAAACATATGTTTTCAACTAAATTTATAAATGTAGTCTGTTCAAATTGTATCTTCCACCTTGATTAAAATAACTTATCAACCGCTTCTCTTATCTCAGACGTTATTCAATAAAGACAACTGACGTAAGAAGATAATTAAAATAATAACGTAAGAACTTTGGCTTGGATCAGATTGCCTCACAGTGGCTCAGCAGAAACTATGGAGGCTTATAACGCTAAAAATCAGGTTTAGATATTTGTGGTGGGCACAGATAGCCCACTGTGTAGCCTTGAACTAAAGAAATAACAAGCAACC
>NW_013767886.1:0-1382 GCF_000517525.1 Limulus polyphemus
CCTGTTAATAGATCCACTGGCAACCGAAGTTCCCGACCAAACATCAACTTTGCTGGAGTGTATCCAGTGGTTTCATGCTCTGCTGTCCTGTAGGCCATCAACAGCCAATGGAACGGGCTTGGAAAAATCAGCGGGGAAAGAAGACCCTGTTGAGCTTGAACATTCTCAGGCAACTCTTCATAAGGTGGGCGTCCTGTTAATAGATCCACTGGCAACCGAAGTTCCCGACCAAACATCAACTTTGCTGGAATGTACCCAGTGGTTTCATGCTCTGCTGTCCTATAGGCCATCAACAGCCAATGGAACGGGCTTGGAAAAATCAGCGGGGAAAGAAGACCCTGTTGAGCCAATTCCTGTCCCAGTGTCCAATTGTACTTTTCTACCATCTCACCAGACTGTGGGTGGAGTGTCGTTGTCCTGGTCTTTCGTATGGCAAACAACTTGCAGCATTCATGGAACACAGCTGATTCAAAGTTACGGCCTTGATCTGAATGCAGTTCGTATGGCATACCAAATATGAAGAAGAAATCACTAATAGCCAAAGCTACAGTTGTAGCTTCCTGATTTGGTATTGCATATGCCTCAGGCCACTTAGTGAAATAATCCATCAACACGCAAATGTACCTGTTTCCAGCACGAGTTTGGGATAAAGGACCAGCAATGTCAATGGCCACTCTTTCCATTGGTGCAACAACTTGATATAACTTCATTGGAGCACGACCCTTATGCTTGGTACCCTTTTAGCACAACATGTACTGCATGTCCTGCACAATTCTTCCACATCTTGCCTGATACCTATCCAGTAAAATCTCTGTCGTAGGTGACTCAATGTCTTCTTAACTCCGAGATGTTCTCCTGTTAAACTATCATGGGATTGACGCAGCACAACTTCCCGTAACTTTCTCGGTATAACCGTTTGCCAGGTCGTCACTTTCTGATCTACAGTTTCCCATCTCCAGAGAAGAATACCATCTTCAAGCTTCAACTGGTCCCATTGTGCTCAATAGTTCTTTGTCACAGGGCTTAGACTAGACACCTTCTCCCAAGCAGGGCGCAAAACACTTGCTTTCAGAAAATCAATTATTGGCTTCAAATCTTGATCTTTCTCCTGTTCTGCTTTAATATCTATATATTTGGTTCCACTTCACCATCATCAACTCCTTCAGTCACTTTGACTTCAGCTTGATGGTACCTGGTTAGTTCAACCTCTCTCTATTGCAGCAATGTCTGCAGTCATTTCTGCAGGGTCTTCGGCTCAGTCCATCGGCATTTCCATGAGATTTTCCTTCTCTATATTCAATATCCTAATTATACTGGTCTATTTTTCCGATCCAACGTGCCAGTTGTCCCTCTTGGTTCTTTACTGATCTTAACCAGCGTAA
>NW_013767887.1:0-814 GCF_000517525.1 Limulus polyphemus
AAAAACAAAATTGACGTTTATTACATTTAACCGAATAATCACCAATAGAACATTCCAGTTTTACTTTCAGCTTTCAAAATTAACTAACAAAAATGTGCACACCAGTTTACAGAATGCCTGTTTTTTTGGAATTTGTATAAATAGTACTTGAGGAACAGTAGCATTTCGAGTTAAAGTCTTGACTTTTTCTGTGTGATAATGTTGCTAGCGGCGCTAAAAGCCAGTTCGCTGTCTACACTGGTCGGAGGTGCGGAGAAGTAACGCCTTGCTCTATCCTGCCCATTGTGGGAAATCGCGCTTTATTTTACTTCCAAAAGTGAGGCCAAAGAGATTAAATGCAGAAACAGTGATGTTGGCAAGTTTTAGAATCATTATTCCGATAAATACCTAGCCCCAACTTCTCAAACCCTAACCCCTATTGTTCTCAAAAACCCCACCTTCTCCAGAAATCCACCTCTCAAGCCATGCCTGTTATTAACCTCTACTGTTCTCTGAATCCCCCAACTTTTGAGCGGGCGGTCAGTCTCTGTTGCTCGGAACACGTTTTTTAACTAAACCAGTTATTGACTGTTAACTTCCAGTACCGCGTAAGTTGCCACAAAGTATTAAGGGGTAGCCCAATAACCGGCAGGGGCTGAATATGTGGCCGGGTACCCGTGCATCCCTAGTTATAACTTTTATAGATATATAACATAAGCATACGTATTATGAATTAAAGAAATGCAAACCTTATCTGTCTAAACCATCTCTTCCTGCCTGTTTCGATAACGACCAAACCATAATAGTGTTGCGTCAACGAAGTCACATGACTAGT
>NW_013767888.1:0-811 GCF_000517525.1 Limulus polyphemus
TTTAAAATGCTCTGTTCTGTCACCACAATATTCTGTTATTATTAAAAAACCCAAATTTGCAAGATCAGTTTCATTTTACATGCACCATGACTAAGATCTTGCATCATATTTACAAAATTGTTTGTAGTATAAAAATACATATTATTTGAAAGACTTGTTTATATTTTGTAACTGTATAGATGATGATTAAACATGAGAAATGCCTCAGTGAAATTTATTTTATCTTCAATGGATACTTACATGAAAATGCAGGACTGTTTGTGCCATTTGTAAAAGCAGAAGGAATCGATTCAATACTTTCCAAGCCTTGACTGTTTCCTCCATGAGAGCCTACTTCTGCTTCACTATCATCTGGAATAAAAAAGATAAAATGTATTAATTTTTTTAACAACTTTATTTTCTCCTTTTACAACATGCATTCAATATTTGGCTTTGCAAGAACCAAAACAAACTTTAGTGTTTTCATATTTTGTCTACAGATTCCAATAATCTAAATATATATATATATATATATATCACTATATTTTAAATACTTAAAATACAGTTCTGGTTTCAACATGCAAGTTTAGCATATTTTATAGATGTTAAAAGTACCTAACAAGTTGAGACTGAAAGTAAACTAGGGAAAATACATGCACTATATTTAACTCTTTCAGCATGGACTCGGTCCCTGGGGCTAACCTTGTAACCATTTTATGCTTGTTATAGTTTTCCTACTATAACTTTTAAATTAGTAAGCAAATTTTAACAAAATTTGGCACATTATCAGTAAACATTACAATGCTTTCATACACAAAATATCAAATTTTTT
>NW_013767889.1:0-816 GCF_000517525.1 Limulus polyphemus
CTTGATTTTTTCTCCATCTATTGAGAGATAACTGAACTTCTCAGTATTTTTTCTTAATTTTTCTCCATCTATTGAGATAAATGAACTTCCAAGTATTTTTTCTTAATTTTTTCTCCATCTATTGAGAGATAACTGAACTTCCAAGTAGTTTTTCTTAATTTTTTCTCCATCTATTTGAGAGATAACTAAACTTCCAAGTATTTTTTCTTAATTTTTCTCCATCTATTGAGAGATAACTAAACTTCCAAGTATTTTTTCTTACTTTTTTCTCTGTCTATTGAGACAGGGGTCACCAAGCTATGGCCCGTGGGCCAGATCCAGCCTGCGAGGTCAGTTCATCCGGCCCACCCCTGCACTGTGCCACAAATGAGCTAAAATGTAATTATTTATGTGGAAATATCATAGATTGTAGCTGAACTTACTATGTAGAAAAAAATTAAAATAAGTGTAAGTAAAAATGTCCAAATTTGTCCAATCTGATTTTTGCATCTGACAGTAATATAAGTTTTGAAAAATCGGTGAAATAAAAAATTTGGCGACTTTTTGCGACTTTGGATATCGGAGCACTTTTTGTGTAAGTACCTGCAATGAGAGTTCATTCCTGCAGTCACCTTAGGGTGCATTGTTTTTAAGACGATACAATGCTTACAGTTCCAGGCTTTTCTTGAAGAAATTGATTATAATTCTGTGACTTCCTTTATAACACATTTGAACATTTGAAAGCAATTCTCTTGGTGGGATGCAGCAATTCCAAAGCAAATATTGATGATATCTCAAAAGCTAAACGCAAGTTTCACAAATCTCACAAACCTTTTT
>NW_013767890.1:0-812 GCF_000517525.1 Limulus polyphemus
GATGGTGCCATATCTGGAGAATATGGTGGGTGGGGGAGAACTTCCCAACCAAACTCTTGTGTTGCATCAAACATGGCACATGTGTACGTGCATTGTCGTGGAGAAGAAGAACACCTTTCCGATTGAAGAGTGAAGGACGTTTCTGATGAAGGGCTTGAATTTAAACGTTTCCAGTTGTTGACTATAGATCTCTGCATTGACAGTTCGCTGTGGATTGAGTAGTTCGAAGTGAATAACTCCTTTGATGTCCCATCAAATGCAAAGCATCACTTTCTGCGTATAGAATCCAGGTTTTGCGGTCGGAAATGGTTTTTGTCTGGGACTGAACCATTATTTTTGGTGTTTAATATTCGCATAGAGAATCCATTTTTCATCACCGGTGACAATTCTGTCCAAAAATGGTTCACCCGCATTACGCGCCAGAAGAGACGAAGCAACCTTCACACGTTGAAAACGATGATCATCGGATAGTTTGTGAGGCACCCAAACACCTTCTTTATGGATTTTTTCCATATTCCTTAGATGTTTACGCATTGTTTCATGAGAGACATGCAATTTTAGAGCCATTTGACGACTTTGTTGTCTTGGGTTAGACTCAACAAGCGTCTTCAGAGCACCAATATCAAGTCCAACATGTCGGCCACTGCCATCACAATGTTAAGACTAAAGTCACCTGAACGAAATTTGCTGAACCATCGTTGACACTTACGAACGTTCAAAACATTTCGATAAACTTCTTTGATATTCTTTGTGGACACAGAGGCGTTGTTTCCCTTCTTTTATTCAAACAGCATTACATGCCGAATGTGTGT
>NW_013767891.1:0-1151 GCF_000517525.1 Limulus polyphemus
GAAAGCTGAACTTTTCTGGCCTTGAATCCAGATGACTGTACCAACCTCGGTACCTCTGTGCTGGACTTAATGTAAGATACAAATTCGAGAGCTCTGGCCATTGCATCCTGCATGGTAGAGGGGTGTGCTTGCTTCACTTGTATCTTAAGTTGTGGACTGTCCAAGGCATCTACGATCTGATCCCTTAGCAACAACTTGAGGAGATCGGGTGGTGCAGTTGGGTAGGTCTTGTGTGCCATGCTTTCCAAGTCCTGTGCCAGCTCTTGCAGGCTCTCCCCTTTAGCACAGACTCCCGTCCTGAACCTGGCCCTGTAGACTTCTGACTGATTTTGGGTTCCGTACCTGAGTTCTAGAGCCACTACCAGTGCTCTATAGTTGTGCCTGTCGTCTGCTGACAACTGTCCAAGTATTTCCAGTGGTTTTCCTTTCAAGCTTGTTGTCGGATATACTGCTTTCAGCTCCTCTGTCAATCCATTCGTCTCTGCCAGTAGCTCAAACTGTGCTCTATATGCTTCCCACAGTGCTTTCCCATCGTATTCCTGTGGCTTCCTTCTTACTGGACACTCCTAGTACTGACATTCATATCTGGGATGTGACTTCTAACAGGACTGAAGATGTCTGCATTAGGGTTTAGCTGCAGGGTCTGGAAGGGGCTTGCCATTGTCTGGGGCTGATTAAGTCGATGGTTAATGTATCTTCCTTGTGTAAAGACAATAGATCATCCTTTAATGTTTCTAATTCGATTTTAACTTTACTAATGTTTTCCGTTTGTACTTCTTATTTCCTTTCTTGTTCCAGTTGCCACTGCTGTAGTCTCTCTTCTTGTTTATTTTCTTTCTCTTCTAACAACTGCTGTAACCTCTCTTCTTGTTTATTTTCTCATTCTTCTTGTTTCTTTTCTTTTTCCTCTAACAACTGCTGTAATTTCTTTTCTTGTTTATTATCTCGTTCTTCTTGTTTCTTTTCTTTTCCTCCAACAACTGCTGTAATTTCTCTTCTTGTTTATTATCTCGTTCTTCTTGTTTCTTTTCTTTTTCCTCCAACAACTGCTGTAATTTCTCTTCTTGTTTATTATCTCGTTCTTCTCGTTTCTTTTCTTTTTCCTCTAACAACTGCTGTTATCTCTCTTCTTGTTTATTTTGTTGTTCGAG
>NW_013767892.1:0-815 GCF_000517525.1 Limulus polyphemus
AGTACTACTATATATATATATATATATATATATATCTGTGTGTGTATATACATGACTCAAGTGTCTCAAAACATATGGTATTTCAAGGAAAATTTGAACAATAATGTAGTACTTCAGTGACGCAAAAACAAGTTGACATTTCTTTAATTAATACTCTTCGAGATATACCAAGTTTGGTACTTTCAACCTGAACGACATCTTTCGTGATCCTAGGTTAAATGGGTAGGTCAAAGACCTCTAAGGTTCAGGAATAGCCGTCAGTAATTTCAAACTGCTGACAAGAGGGAGAACATCCAAACAGCAGCATCTGCCGCCTATGCGGCTACACGTTACCAAGTAACAGGACTACTGTCATAGCAATAAGAAATGTCATAAACTTAAGCATATAAGAATTACATTTACCGTATGACTTTTTGACCTCGCTACAAGGGTCAATGTCACGACCAGGTCACACGAAGAAAAGCAGAGTTTTTAGTTTATTTTGAATGTTATATTAGAGTCACCAAACGTTCTAACTATTCATCCACCAAATCTAATTAGATGCGATATCTGTATATATATATATCGAATCAATTGTCTGTTTATCACCACAAAACTCCAGACGGTTTGGTTTGGTTTGAATTTGGCGCAAACCTACACGAGGACTATCTGCGCTAGCCGTCCCTAATCTAGTAGTGATAAACTACAGGGAAGGCTACCGCCAGCCCTTGAGCTACTTAACGAATAGTGGGATTGACCGTTACTTTATAACGTCTCAACGACTGAAAGGGCGACCATGTTTCGAGTGACGGGGATTTGTTACTGTCATTAAAATC
>NW_013767893.1:0-815 GCF_000517525.1 Limulus polyphemus
CCGATTTGACGTACAGAAGTAAATTACACTATTCCATCATTCATCTGTAGATCAAATTCAAGTCCTAGAGTATAACGTACAAGTAAGTGTATGTTCAACAAAAAGAAAATACGAGATTGTGTGACATATTAACTGCTGTGCAAGATTAGCAATATATGCAATAGGCAAGGCCTAGATCTAGGTCTAGTAAACATTATAGGCCTAATGTAGTGGTTTGTAATTGTATTGGTTGATTGTAAATCATGTCTTACAGCAACTAATGCACTAGACTTTAGGTCTAATTGCAGTTATAACTTTATTTCTAGACCCTATGTCCATCATCATACAAATTATAGCCTACATTATAGGCATACTTAGACCTATACTAACTAATAAACTAGGCACTGCACTGGGACAGATCTACTGACTAAGTTAATAGATCTGGATGTAACATTTGTTCTAAAAGTTAGCCCTAATAAATCTAAATCTAGGATTGATGAGACAGAGTTATATCTAGATCTGGGTAGATTCAATACAAGGTGCTTTCAATCTATGCACCCAAATCTAAGGTCTAGTTTAGATGTATAAAGCTAAATTTCTGTCCTTATTATTACATCTAGATCCAAACCTAAGACTAAAAATATGGAAATAACAGGTCTAACATTAATGTTAGATCTAGATGTACTAGCGACTCACTCTAGAAACTGTAATCTAGCACCACTAATTAGTTATCCTATATTTGCGTTTTCTCATTCTATCAAAACCTTTAATATTAAATACAGCCTTTGAGCCTCTAGGCTTATATTATGTTATGATGTGCCTAACTAGTCCTGAAT
>NW_013767894.1:0-807 GCF_000517525.1 Limulus polyphemus
TTTGTTCAAGTTGTCTAAGTGGGAAGAATTATTGAAGTAATATGGGATTTTGTTTAAGTTGTCTAAGTGGGAAACATTATTGGAGTAATATGGGATTTTGTTCAAGTTGCCTAAGTGGGCAACATTATTGGTGTAATATTGAATTTTGTTCAAGTTGTCGAAGTGGGAAACATTATTGGAGTAACATGGGATTTTGTTTAAGTTGCCTAAGTGGGAAACATTATTGGAGTAGTATTGGATTTTGTTCAAGTTGCCTAAGTGGGCAACATTATTCTTCAGCACTTGAGGCTTACCTATGTAATGGACAATAACTACCCAAAAAACACTTTAAAAAAACTCCATAGACCTTTTTCAAAACATATCCCTTAATGCCTAAAATAAACACAACCTTTGTCAACCTTGTGTCCATGATTCTAAAACAATGTCCAGCCTACCTGGTGTACAATGGTCAAGGAGTATTATACGGAGAAGACAACCTTTAATTGCAGTTATCCTTGTGTCTATGTTACACGATATTCTATCTTCACATTCCATACCTACTACTGGCTTCTCATCTATTGATTATTGACCCTACTGCTGTCATTAGGTGGTACTTAAACCTGTCCCTCTGAGTTTTCATTTCTACAGAAAATGTTTTAAGGTCATAGAAAGAAGAGCTACTTTAAAGGTTTTTATATTTGTAAAAATGTAACTTTTTACTTTATACTCGTGATAATATAATAATTTTTATCAGTTATGAAAAGCAAACAGCAAATTTTTTTTTAACACCAACTATAAAGAATCTGAAAACATAAATTAAGAAGTTTG
>NW_013767895.1:0-814 GCF_000517525.1 Limulus polyphemus
TGGCGAATTATGCAGACGTCTTTCCAAAAGGAGATCATGACCTTGGCTGCACAGACATTGTAGAGCATGGAATAAACACAGAAATCACTGTCCAATAAAGATCCCACTGAGAAGAATAGCTCCAGCAAGGCGACAAAAGATAGAGAAGGTCATGGATGGTCTAATTAAGGAAGAGATAGTCGAGAAATCAGATAGTACCTGGTCAGCTCCCGTCGTGTTAGTCCAGAAGAAGGATGGGACCCAACGTTGCTGTGTGGACTTCAGAGCTCTTAACAGTATTACCAAAAAGGACTAATACCCACTGCCAACAATTGTTGATACTCTTGATACCCTAAGTGGAGCCAGGTGGTTTTCAACTCTGGACTTAGAGTCGGGTTTCCATCAAGTGAAAATGGCTAAGGCAGATAAACCTAAGACTACATGTAGTTATGGCCAAGGTCTCTAACAATACTGTGTGATGCCATTCGAGCTTAGCAATGCTCCAGCAACATTTGAGAGGCTATTGGAAAGAGTACTGGAAGGCCTACAATGGAGGATAGCCCTAGTGTACCTGGATGATGTTATTGTGTTTGCAACAACATTTGATGAGGAAATGTCCTGGCTATAGGAAGTATTCAAGTATTTGAAAGCAGCAAACCTCAAACTCCATCCCAAGATATGCCACTTGTTCCAGAAAGAGGTGCTTTACTTGGGTCACATTGTAAATGAGTATGGTGTGGAACTGATCCTGACAAGGTGAAAGCAGTGCATGATTGGCCAACACCAGACAATGTGGGAGAGTTAAGAAGTTTCTTGAAACTCTGTACCTATTACC
>NW_013767896.1:0-900 GCF_000517525.1 Limulus polyphemus
TTAAAAATCCACCAGGTGACTGGAGAGACTTAGTTTAAACACTGCCATCGCCATATTTACACGTGTAAAGAAACAAATATTAAAAAAGTTTTAATTTGTTTTTAAATAACAAACGGGGGTTTCTAGCTAAATTGAATGAGCCAGTTGAGGAAAAAAAAGTAAGGTAAACATTTATTGACTAAAAATATCAAATCGTTTCAATTTTCTTTTGTTTAATTTGGGTTTAAGGACAGCGAAAAAACGGAAACTTAATAAATATAAAACCATATTGCTTAAGATCAATCATTCTAAAAGTATATTTGATTTTGTAAAGCATAACCAGTGACTGTATAAACCTTGTAAGCACGGTTTCAGAGAAGTTAAGTAACCATAAAATACTTCTTTAGCTACTTATTTCACGATTTTCTTTTGTTTGTTAGAAAACATTTCTCTAAAAGTGTTTTGAGGCAAAGCAAACAAACTATTTGTTCCTTCATATAAGACAGTTTTAAGCAGATTGAAGCACTTATTTTTTGCGATTAGAATCGTATTTACTCCCACTAATCTTTCCACACAGACAAAGAAACGGAGTGAAAAATTTTTTTATAAAAATGTTACAATGTTTTACATCAGATACCTCACCACATGTTTCTGTTTCAAAAAAAAAGCTTGAATAATAGTTTTAGGAAGAAGAATGTTAGGAGAAGGATATGCTGTAGTGTCTTATTCACAACTTCAGAAAAGTGCTTCAAACTTTAAACATGTTGATGCAAGGATGTATGTTCTTTCTTCTCCAATACTTGTAGAGAAAAACAAACTCGTGTTTCTTATTCAAAACTTCGAAAAGTGCTTCAAACTTTAAACATGTTGATGCAAGGATGTATGTTCTTTCTTCTCCAATACTTGTAGAGGAAAACAAAC
>NW_013767897.1:0-813 GCF_000517525.1 Limulus polyphemus
CATGTAAATAATACAGCAGACATGTGGAAGAAGGTTTTGTGGTCAGACGAGACAAAAATTAAGCCTTTTGATCTAAATTCAAAGCATTACGTCTGGTGCAAGCCCAACCCAGCACATCACCCAGTTAACACAATCCCAACTGTTAAGCATGATGGTGGCAGTATCATGTTATGGAGATGCTTCTCATCAGCAAGGACTGGGTAGAACATTAGGATTGAGGGGAAGGTGGGTGGTGCAAAGTACAGGTGAATCCTATAGGAAAACCTGCTTGAGTCAGCAAAAAATCTAAAACTGGGTCAAAAATTCATATTTCAGCAGGACAATGACTCCAAAGCACAAGGTCAAAACCCTAATGGATTGTTTTCAAAAGAAGAAAGTGAATATTCTGGAGTGACCCTGTCAAAGTCCTGACTTGAATCTAATGGAAAATATATTGTGGAACTTGAAGATTGCGGTCAATCAATGATCCCATACAAACTTGCTAGAATTGGAGCCATTTTGCTAGGAAGAATGGGCAAAAGTTACACCATCCCATTGTGCAAAGTTGGTAGAGACCTATCCAAAAAGACTCACAGCAGTAACTGCTGCCAAAGGTGCTTCCAACAAGTACTGAATTAGGGGTTGAATACTTATGCAATTAGCAAATTTGAATTTATATATTTTCTTTGCAGATTTTGCTGAAATTCAACCTCCTCACACATAACAGTGTTAAGTTTGATCATTAGAATTTTAAATAAAAACAAGTCAATTAAAAAAATTATTTACATGATTTGTATTTCATCAAAATGTGACATTATTGGTAGGGGTGAATAC
>NW_013767898.1:0-810 GCF_000517525.1 Limulus polyphemus
GAAACTGTGAACTTAAATGCTTACTGTCTGATTTTATTTAAAGAACTAGCTCTCGTTTTTTTTCTTTATGCCCCTTTTCTAAATATCATTAAAATCAAATTATTATTAAAACAATAATTATCTAATTCCCCTTGATGAAACGGTGAACCTAAATGCTTACTATCTGATTTTATTTAAAGAACTAGCTCTCGTTTTTTCTTTATGCTCTTTTTCTAAAGATCATTAAAATTGAATTATTATTAAAACAATAATTATCTAATTAATTAATTGTATTCTGTAGCCCAGTTGTTATTGCAGAGATAAACACTAACTCTGAAGTTTCAGCTTTATTTCTTTTTTTTATTCCGCCAAAAACTGTTTGGCATCTTTGAATCTTTTAGGAAATCAAAATTTCTTTTAGTCTTATGTATTAATTTCTTTTTCCAATTGGGTTTTTATTGTTCTTTTTTTATTATTCATTGTAAGCTCTCTATGTTTTAGTGTGTATATATATATATATATACTTTCTGTATTCTAGATAAAGAATACAAAATAATTTTTGCTCCTCCTCACATTATCTGCAATAAAATTTGTTAATAAGAAATTACAAGTATATAAACTAGCTGGAGTACCCATCCCCTGGACGGAATTTATGTAAATTCATGATTAATGAAAGGTTACCTTAGGACATGAAAAGTTGCTTCCCCTATATGTAATTGTAAAAAAACGCCCGTAAAAAACTGCAAAACACAAAAATGCAAAACTGAAAATTTGTATGTATCTCCACATGGACCCAACAAACCTTCATGCCCAATTTAGTGATGATGCATC
>NW_013767899.1:0-812 GCF_000517525.1 Limulus polyphemus
TGGTTTAAAGCATAGGTTGTATATCCAGTGGAAGAAAGGTGATAGATAGTTACCTCAATGCATAGCACCTACATGAAACATGGGGGAGGCAGTGTGATGGTTTTGGGGTGTTTTTCTGCTGAGGCGACAGGAGATGTTTGCAAAATAGATACAATAATGGACCAGTGCAAGTACCATCAGATACTGATCCATCATGGTATACCCAGTGATTTGTGTATTATTGGTAAAGGATTCTACTACCAAGAAAATAATGACCCCAAACACTCATCCAACCTATGCAGAAATTACTTAGCTAACAAAGAAGCTTCTGGAGTCATTCAAGTGATGCACTGGCTCCCACAGAGCCCCAATCTAAACCCAATTGAGCAGATCTGGGATTTGATAGATAAAATCTGACAAATCAAAAGTTACTTCCAAAGAAACTTTATGGGAGTGTATTAGAGACATTTGGAGTAAAATGCCAAAGGACAATTTGATTAAATATGTTGCAACAATGCCTAAAAGACTGTCTGCAATTATTAAAACAAAAGGGGGACACACAAAATATTAACTGTTTGCTGAACTCAGGCACTTCCACTGAATTTCTGTTGTACTAAATATGAAGATTAATAAAATTTTGATGTTTCACCTGTGATTTACCTTCCATTGTTTTTGAATGTAGCCTGAAATATCATTTTTGACTTTGTCCTAACACTTTTGCACAGTACTGTATGTCAGAAATGATGGTCAATATACACACATTGAATTGTTTTAAATTTATGAGTTATTTAGCAAGGGACTCGCATCATGTGCATCATTCATTTCATTGGTTT
>NW_013767900.1:0-959 GCF_000517525.1 Limulus polyphemus
CGTCACTAGATGGTCTTGCTAATGTGTTTTATCTTTGTCTTTATACATAACGTGTTGCCGTCAGTAGCTAGTCTTTCTAATGTGTTTTATCTGTCTTTATACATAACGTGTTGCCGTCACTAGTTGGTCTTTCTAATACACTTTGTATTTAATTAATAGAGTCTGTGATAACTGAAACATTTTAATATAATTCTTGAATAAATTTCATTTGTCGCGACCCAGCATATCTTCAAAGAAATAGTTTTCAAACGCAGGTGCTACACGGATACTCGTCAGTATTGCATATACAGAGAAGAATTAATATAAAATACATTTTGGGTTTCTCAATCATCATCTTGTGCCCATCCTCTAAAGTAAAACAGTCTGAGTTTTTGAAGAAGAAAGAACCAGGGAAGTTGAAGGAATAGAGTTTCCAAAACAGCTCACTGTGTAGCATTAAAAGTATATGAGCAGCAAACGTACTAAGATTTCAATGATAATATCATCAAAGGCACAGTTACCGTTGTAGAAACTGATAAGGTGTTTATTTTTGTAACACATTTTCAAATTAAGAAAAGACAGAAGCATAATTTAGTTTGAAGAATGAAATGGGAAACTGAGATCTCAGATTAAAACCATTTTTTGCAATGTCTGATAGATTGTAATTAGATCAATTATGCATTACACTGTACGGATTATCTCAAAATATTGTAATACAAAGTTTAAAATATAAACTTTAATTTTTTAGGATTTTTAAGTATTTCTAGGAAACAATATTTAAGTGTTTTAGAATTTTCGCCAAAAGTTACACTAGGACTATCTGCGCATAATCGACCTAATCTTGAACTGATAGACTAGGCGGAAGACAGTTAATAACAGCATCCACTTCTAACATTTGTACTAATTTTGTTCGACCGTTAAGTAGGATTTGACAATTAATCTTAAAACGTACTCCCTTCACAAGGTAAGGATTGTGTGTT
>NW_013767901.1:0-813 GCF_000517525.1 Limulus polyphemus
AATAATAAAAATACCGTTATATGTAAAATAAAATCTAGTCTAAGAGGGCTTAAAATGACTGTTTTGAAAGTCGACTCAATCTAGTGGAAGAAAAACTAAAAACCCGTTATCAAAGTCAAGAAAATCAAGTGGAAATAGGGCTAAAAATACTGTTTTCCAAGTCGAAAAAATCAAGTTAAAGAAGGACTAAAAAGACCATTATAAAAGTTATAAAAATATAGTGTAAAAAAGAGTGAAAAGACCGTTATCAAAGTCGAAAAATCTAGACTATGAAGGCCTAAAAAGACAGTTATGAACGTCGACAAAATCTAGCAGAAGAAAAATTAAAAACCCGTTTTCAAAGTCAACAAAATCTGGTGGAAAACGGACTAACGGACCCTAATCAAGGTCAACAAAATCTAGTGGAAGGAGGACTAAAAGACGAATATAACAGTCGACAAAATATAGTGGAAAAAGGACTAAAAAGACCGTCATTAAAGTTAACAATATCTTGCAGAGGAAGGACTAAATATTCCGTTATCATTGACAACAAAATCTAGTGCAAGAAGGACTAAATATACAATTTAGAAAGTCATTAAAATCTAGTGTAAGAAATATTAAAAAGACCGTTATATGTAAAAAAATCTTGTCTAAAAAGGCTTAAAAAGACAGTTATGATAGTCGATAAAATCTAATGGAAGAAAAACTAAAAACCTGTTATCAAAGTCAAGAAAATCAAGTGGAAATAGAGCTAAAAATACCATTATCCAAGTCGAAAAAATCTAGTTTAAGAAGGACTAAAAAGAAAATTATTAGTTATTAAAATATAGTGTA
>NW_013767902.1:0-813 GCF_000517525.1 Limulus polyphemus
AGACACAAGTGTAGAGGACAACCTTTCAAAAGTCTTCTGCCTTTCATCTTCAGGTCCAAGGCAGAATACTTTCAAAACATCGACCTCTACACTTGTGTCTCTACAACAGGCAGTTGCCATCCATTCTACAAAGTTTCATTTGATTGTTATTGTTTTGTAAATGTGCTTGCTTTTGGCTATAAGAGTATCTCATGAATTGCACGCTCAATAAGATTTGAAATAATTGTAATATTTATGTAAATATTAGATAATTTTGTGCATTGTAATTTTTTTTTGATGAAGCTTAATTTCCTATTTTAGACTGGCTTTGGGAGATACATGAACATAACATGAATTCCATAGGTTTCAATTTCCTGTTTCCTTTGCTGCCTCTCGTAATCTTATCTGTATTTCCTAGTCTGTCAGGTGAGTCAGGATTTTTAACATACTTGATGCCAGTGTACATGCTGAGATGTTTTATTATAAACATTAATATGCTGTAGCATTGCCTTTGTTAAACATCTTAAGCTGTGTTAGTGTTTTATCTCCTTAATACAGAAAAACTCCAAACATTTAATACAGAAGAGTTTAGATGTATAAGGAAAAAAAATTAAAGTGAAAAAACTCTATCAAGATGATTCCTGTTGAAGTAGTTTAAGCTATATGGATTGATTAATACAATTGAGTACACTGGTCTATTAATAATGGAAGTAATAAACATTATATGCAGGCTTGTTTATGCATTACTTGTTCCACAAAATAATTTGTGAAACATTTTATATGATAAAGTAGCTTATATTTGTGTGTGTGTGTGTGTGTATATATATATATATA
>NW_013767903.1:0-813 GCF_000517525.1 Limulus polyphemus
CACGGTAATTTTATGTTTACAGTTTGTGTATGATTCATATTTTAGTTAAAACTCTGTAACCAACAGAGTCAACTTTGTATGAACAATTCATAAAAATGGGTTTAAAAAGTCAATGGGGTCAATCGGTAATTTTAGGGTTAAAGTCTCAATGGATAACATGGACGATTCAGTTTTGAGATTTTTGAAATTATTTAAATATATATATATATATATATAAATTGTACGTATGCATCAAAACACATTTAGATATATTAATGATATTAAAACCACATTTACCTATACTACTGATTATAAAGACATATTTATGATTATAACGTAGATATACTGATCACTATCCTTTCCCTGGTGCTTCAGAGGTAAGCTTGAGGGATTATAACGTTAAATTTCGTGGTTCAATACCTGCGGTGGGCACACAACAGATTACGTAGCTTTTATATTTAACTATAATAGCATTAATTATGTGATTTTCACTCATGTTAACTGCAGCTATTTGCACCTTAGCAGCACCATAAAGTGATTATGGTGCTGCTACACAGTGGGCTATCTATCTAAGCCCTTAAGCTTTCCGCCGAGCCAGCGAGGGACTAACTTTTAAAACCAGCGTTAGAAAATATTCCTTGGTGGAACAAAAGTATGGTTTCTAAAAACCGTATAATACTGGCCATGTTATACGTAGTTTCTAAAAACCGTATAATACTGGCCATGTTATACGTAGTTTCTAAAAACCGTATAATACTGGCCATGTTATAGGTAGTTTCTAAAACCGTATAATACTGGCCATGTTATACGTAGTTTCTAAAACCGTATAATACT
>NW_013767904.1:0-812 GCF_000517525.1 Limulus polyphemus
CCGCTGTCGATTCACGTTTTACTCTATCGCCGTTTATTACTATATAATCCTGGCTGTGGCTCGACAAATGTCAGAAACGTACTTTTTTGGTAGTATATATTAAAGTAAGTATATGGATATGTTGGGCTAAGGATTTTTCTACAGTAGGTGTCTGTGACTTGTTGGCGATAAACTCGACAATAAACGAACAGCACGCACTCGACTTGTTTTTAAAATAATATTTATATTCGAAAGAAGTTAAACGTATATATAAAATTCTTTACACTATAAGGATCATAGTCATATCTTAAAAACTATACAGTTTTCTTCTTCTTGTTTTAGAATTCAGTTGACAAGCCGAACTATTTTTATCGCAATAGTGTTCGTATATAATTCACTTACGCTGTCGCGTGAGTTACCACAGTTGTATTCTGCACTTCCAATAATTGTCTGCTTTTCATCAAAGTCCACACAGGCGGGTTAAATTAGCTTAGAACACCCTTTGACAAGATAAATTATCTTTCTTATCCCTTTAAAACTATCGATCTCACTCTTAACATATCAAATGTTAGGCCTTTCACCCCTATGACGGTTAACCTTTTCGTTTTCTAACTTTTCTCTCACTGACTTCTCTTTCCCGTGACTACCTTTTACTCTTCCGGTTTCCGCTGGTCTGGTTGCAGCTACTTATACGTCTATCACTTAGGTCTTCCAGAAATCTCCATAGCTTCGACATCAATGGATTGCAAACACAAAATATATAAATTACTAATACTACGTACATTAAACAGTTTTTTTTTTTTATCTGACAGACTCAGCTAACATCATCTATC
>NW_013767905.1:0-813 GCF_000517525.1 Limulus polyphemus
GAGGGATAGTCGAGAAATCAGATAGTCCCTGGTCAGCTCCCATCGTGTTAATCCAGAAGAAGGATGGGACCCAATGTTGCTGTGTGGACTTCAGAGCTCTTAACAGTATAACCGAAAAAGACTCATACCCACTGCCAAGAATTGATGATACTCTTGATGTCCTAAGTGGAGACAGGTGGTTTTCAATTCTGGACTTAAATTCGGGTTTCCATCAAGTGAAAATGGCTGAAACAAATAAACCTAAGACTGCATTTATTTATGGCCAAGGTCTCTGGCAATACTGTGTGGTGCCATTCGGGCTTAGCAATGCTCCAGCAACATTTGAGAGGCTAATAGAAAGAGTACTGGAAGGCCTACAGTAGAGGATACCCTTAGTGTACCTGGATGATGTCATTGTGTTTGCAGCAACATTTGATGAGGAAACATCCCGGCTAGAGGAAGTATTCAAGCGTTTCCAAGCAGCAAACCTCAAATTCCATCCCAAGAAATGCCACTTGTTCCAGAAAGAGGTGCTTTACTTGGGTCACATTGTAAGTGAGCATGGTATGCAAACTGATCCTGACAAGGTGAAAGCAGTACGTAATTAGCCAACATCAGACAATGTGGGAGAGTTAAGAAGTTTCTTGGGACTCTGTACCTATTACCGGAAGTTTGTGAAGAACTTTGCAACTATAGCTGCTCCACTACATGATTTGGCAAAAATGGGCCAGAAGTTTGAATGGACAGTTTCTTTCCAGCGTGCTTTCAAGACACTGAAAGAAAAAATCACCTCAGCCCCGCTTTTAAAGCTTCCAAATCCCCCACTACCATACC
>NW_013767906.1:0-783 GCF_000517525.1 Limulus polyphemus
TAACATACCACACTGATGAAATAAGACATCCATTGCTCCTGTTAAAGTAACCTAACACACCACACTGATGAAATAAAACATTCATTACACCTGTAGAAGTAGAACATCTGTTAGTTTGTTAGAAGTAACCTAACTGAAGTCCCACACTGTTAGTCCCACACTGATGAAATAAGACATCCATTACTCTTGTAGAAGTAACCTAACATACCATATTGAAGAAGTAGAACGTCTGTTAGAAGTAACCTAACATACCACACTGTAGAAGTAGAACATCTGTGAGTCTGTTAGAAGTAACCTAACCTCCCACACTGTAGAAGTAGAACATCTGTTAGTCTGTTAGAAGTAACTTGACATACAGTACTGAAGGAACAGGATCTTTTGGTTTAGGAGAAACAACCTAACACATTACATTGAAGAAACAGGTTGTCCATTAATGTAATAGAAGTAGCATAAGACAACACACTAAATAGAAATAACCTAACCCATTACACTGAAGAAACAAGATCCACTAATCTGAAAAATATATCCTAACCCACCACACTGAATAAATAGGACATCCATTAGTCTGGTAGACATAACCTAACACGAACCAGTGAGGAAGAAACAGGACATGTATTATTCTGGTGGATATAATCTGACACAAACCAGTGAGGAAGAAACAGGACAAGCATTATTCTGGTGGATATAATCTGACACACCACACTGAATAAACAGGACATCCATTAGTCTGGTAGACATAACCTAACACGAACCAGTGAGGAAGAAACAGGACAAGCATTATTC
>NW_013767907.1:0-867 GCF_000517525.1 Limulus polyphemus
TGGAAGGCAATCTGCAGACAGAGATAGAGACTGACAATTGAGTCGAGCACGTGAGTCTTTCGTTGTGAATTATAGCGTTTGTTATATCGTGACTGTGGAAATTAAGTGTATTGCAAAGTTGTATTCAGAAAGAATAAACCAGTTTTATTTAAGAAAGGTCTTGTATCGCTAAAGTCTCTTCGGAAAGAATTTTTACGGAAAATTAACTAACGACTAGAGACATAACAAATTGGTGTCGGAGAGTGGGACAAAAAAAAAGATGGAAACGAGAAGCGACAAATCAATCTACAGCTTATCAGATTTGATGGCAGCAATACAAGAACAGCAAAAGAAACAAGAAGAACGAGAAAAGAAACAAGAAGAGAGATTACAGCAGTTGTTGGAGGAAAAAGAAATGAAACAAGAAGAGAGATTACAGCAGTTGTTGGAGGAAAAAAGAAAAGAAACAAGAAGAACGATAATACAAACAAGACGAACGAAAAAAGAAGCAAGAAGAACGAGAAAAGAAACAAGAAGAGAGATTACAGCAGTGGCAACTGGAACAAGAAAGGAAACAGGAAGAAAGTCAGCAGCAACTACAGGAAAGTCAACCACAGTGGCAAGAGGTACAAATGGAAAACATTAGTAAATTTCAAAGCGAATCAAATACATTAAAGTATGATTTATTGTCTTTTACACAAGGATGATACATTAACCATCGAGTTAATCAGCCCCAGACAATGCCAAGCCCCTTCCAGACCCCGCAGCTAAACCCTAATGCAGACATCTTCAGTCCTGTTAGAAGTCACATCCCAGATATGAATGTCAGTAATGGGAGTGATCCAGTGCGAAGGAAGCCACAGGAATTCGATGGGAAGGCACCGTGGG
>NW_013767908.1:0-814 GCF_000517525.1 Limulus polyphemus
AAGCTGCAGTTGAAGATTGTCATAGAGATTTGTTTGAAAATATAGAGAGCATTTATAGTTGCTGTGTAATGAAAGTATCTGTATATAATACATAGCAATGGGCAACTATATGCCTAGACTAAGAAATAACCCCACTAAGCGCGTGTAAAATTTTACCAGTAGAAAAACAATATTTTCAAATAAAGTATATACATCTAAAACATCGCTTTAAATAAAACTTCGTGTATTTTACAGTAATTATTCTACGAATTTGTGTAATAATACTTAATATTATGTGTATTGATTTTTCTATTTTTTACTCCTTCACTTCATACATAATTTTGGTGTTTGCTCCCTAAAGACACCGATTGGATAGTGTACAAAGCATTGACTATCTACATGTTACAGTCATCTAATGTTCATCTATTATTGACTGGTATTTCCTGTTTCACTCTGTACTTAAGCTTTTTAAAGGAACATCAGGTTTATGGAAGAAAGCTAACTTCAAGGGGTAATGATAACATTATTTGCACTAGAATTATGATGTTTTTAGCTTTTGTAAAATATTATGAAACAAATCAACTTTTCAATACCCCACGGCCATCACAGTAACTTATTTAGTATTCTACAAAAGGTTTGGATGCAACGTACCAAACCTTTTCTGTTGTAGGCTGGCAAGAGAATAATAATAATAAAAACTAGACTACCCATGACCCGTTGGGTCACCCACTATTCAGAGGTTATGAATAATTCAAGCTAATTTCATTATTGCCCCGAAATGAAGGCTTATTTTGTAGATAATATATTAAATATATCACCCATTCATGTTATTCAT
>NW_013767909.1:0-1456 GCF_000517525.1 Limulus polyphemus
CAAATGCGACTGTAGTCCTTTTTACCCCAAAAAAACTTTGTCTTCAAAGTAAGGGTGCGTCTTATATTCCGAAAAATGCGGTATTTACAGTTCTCATTTCAACTATTTGTTATTTATTTTTCCCCTCCTCCCACGTGCTGTTTATTGGCAGTTTTAATTACCCAAATATCATCTAACTGCCTTAAATTGGATCAGAGATCCGTTAACGTATTTTTCAAAACTCTAAGGCACGTGAAGTAAATCGAAAGAATCCGATTCAAAGATGGACAACATCGAAGTTCCTCGTGCATCCCAAGAAGTTAGCTGGACAAGACTCGTCGACGAACACACGGGAAAGTCCCCGATGGGGAAACAACGTTTGTCGGCTAACTGCGAATTGTTTACGTACTTTGCTGGAGACGTCGAATCTGTTGTGAACGAGCACTTCTCACGAGCTCTGAATTGGTCGCTGATACCTGCAATCATGACTCCAAGTTTTACAGGTAAACAATATGATGTCAATGTTTTTATTCATAGTAAATTACTTGGATATATACTGTAGTAAATAATATATACGGCCTTAAAATTTCTATCGTGCGTAAAATTTAAAGTTATGTAATGTAGAGAGAGAATCGATGAATATGATTTAGTTATGTAATGGAGAGAGAGAAACGATGAATGTGATTTAAAGTTACGTAATGGAGAGAGAGAAACGATGAATGTGATTTAAAGTTACGTAATGGAGAGAGAGAAACGATGAATATGATTTAAAGTTAAGTAATAGAGAGAGAGAAACGATGAATGTGATTTAAAGTTACGTAATGGAGAGAGAGAAACGATGGATATGATTTAAAGTTACGTAATGGAGAGAGAGAAACGATGAATATGATTTAAAGTTACGTAATGGAGAGAGAGAAACGATGAATATGATTTAAAGTTATTTAATGTAGAGAGAGAGAAACGATGAATATGATTTAATGTTATGTAATGGAGAGAGAGAGAGACGTTGTTTTTGAGAATAATAGTCACGAACTGGAGTGAGAGAGAGAAACGTTATTAGTAGAAATAATAGTTATATAATGGAGAGGGTTTGATGGGCAAGAAGAAACGAATGTCAATATGTATCTTTGAGAAATAAGGGCAAATAAGATCTGTTGAAAATTTTAACTTCAGAAACGTGGATTTTCTCAGATTGTCTTCTTTCGATTTTAATACTTTTAATCTTTGGTCAAAACTTAGTTCTCTGACACTTTGTATTGCATTAATAATTTTTCCTTGTGAAACTAAAGTCGTAAAAATAAATATTAAGGTTTGTTTGTTTATAATTGAGCACAAAGCTACACAGTGAACTATCTGTGCTCTGCCCACCATTGGTATCGAAACCCGGTTTCTAGCGTTGTAAGTCCGCAGACATACCGAATTATTTGAAACATATTGTTGCGTCAGCGAGTCACATGACTACTGTGACGCAACGTTT
>NW_013767910.1:0-815 GCF_000517525.1 Limulus polyphemus
ATTTCAGGGAAGTAGCCACCTATAGTAATCCATAGGCGGAATCAAATGGTCCATTGTATTGTTTTTTTTTCTTATTTGCGGCAGTCTGGATACCTTCTTTTGGTTTAAATTTTCATCTGACTAAAAATACCAATATTACGTATTTTACTTAACATGGTAATTTATTTCAAGTTCATATTTCTTTACAAATATTTCCTTATGATGATGGATGGATAACTTTAGATCAAAATAAATATACTATTTTTAAATTAGTGATGGATTAGTACTAATGTCTTGTAAATAGGCTCTCAGTGTTGATTAAAAATTCCACTGTAGAGTACAGTCCTTTGCAATGCAATATTCATATTCAGGAATCACTGTTCAAAACAGTCACCTAATAATCACCCAACTATCTTCTGTAATTACTTAACACTCTTGAGCCTGCAAAGAAAGGTGGATGCTAAGGATTGCTGTCTAATGGCCGTTTTAGTGACTCGGAATTTTGTCTTTGACAAATTAGGCAAATTTTCCAGTTTATTTTCATTCTGCCACATTACAATTGTAATCTGAAAACAAAATATGTAGAATTGTTTGTAACCTGCTTTAACTATAAATTTATTATGCATGTAACCTTGCAGCTGACTAGCTAAGTTGAAGAGAGAAACTGTAACAATAACCATAACACAACAGACAAAAGGTTTGTTTGTTTTTAAGTAAGCACAAAGCTACACAATGGGCTATACGTGCTCTGCCCACCACGGGTATCGAAACCCGGATTCTAGCGTTGTAAGTTCGCAGACATACCACTGTACCACTGGGGGCCAGGCAAAATGATG
>NW_013767911.1:0-816 GCF_000517525.1 Limulus polyphemus
GCCATGCCGGGCATAATGAATAATAAACAAATTATGAACACATTTCTTTTCTTTTTTCATAAATTTTATTATCGATTGAATTGAAAACAGGTGTTATACGATATACAAAATAATATTCTGCCAAACTAACTGTTTTCAATGCGAACGTTATAAATTATAATGTTCTTTCCAAACACATTTTAATATAACTTAGAAAGACATTAGGGAAATAATGAATACACGAAGTTTAAAGCACATACTTTTAGAAACGAATATTAGCCAATCTTTAAATAATAAATTGAGAAATATTTCTTTAATTCAACTCATTAGTTTTGATATAAACAAGTACAAAGTCAGCAGGTCTATGTTTGTTTAAAAATACCTATATTTATCCATATAAATACAAAACTAAATATATTTTGCGTATTTTTATTTGCAATGCAAAAGTCCTCAGCTTAATCATATTTCAATATAATTGTAACAAGTTATGTTCATTAGACATCACAAAAAGTGAATTGGAGTCAACAAGTCATTTATCTTTTCATCTAGATAGAGAACATAAGACACAAAAACTGTAAATGCTCCTATTAAAAGGTTAAGTTGGTGGTTTCACTTAAAAATAGCTTCCTAATAATAATAAATCATTTGTCTTTATAACCATTTGATTAACAAACAATATGTATTATTTTACTATTTTACATAACTTCCAAGGTGTAATGCACTGATACACACGAAAGAACAAATTCAAATAATTTTTATATATGCGCTTGCTGTTACTTTTACTCCGAATTTTCGGAAAACCCCGTTATCTGAATAATGACCTATTGCACCTAAGTT
>NW_013767912.1:0-963 GCF_000517525.1 Limulus polyphemus
AGGGCACATTAATTGAGGCTTGGTATTACCAAGGGCATATTAATTGAGGCTTGGTATTACCAAGGGCATATTAATTGAGGCTTGGTATTACCAAGGGCATATTAATTGAGGCTTGGTATTACCAAGGGCACATTAATTGAGGCTTGGTATTACCAAGGGCATATCTTTACCTCTAGAAGTAAGAATTATCATGTATTTAAAGTACTTTATGATATCAACTTATTCCTGTGTGAAAGCCTCTTCAAACCAGGGGTCATCCTGGTTGGTGTTCTCTGTACTATCTCCAACAACTCAACATCCTTTCTTAAGTAAGGTGATTAAAACTGAAACTATATTCCAAATGAAGTTTCACTGTAATTTGATAGAGTGAACTGGTCACCTCTTGGGGTTGTCTTCACCACCACAGTTGCTACCCTTTAGGTTTAGACTAAATGAAATGTTGTCTACAGTCAACCTCTATGTACCAAGAAAAACTGCACTGGTGAAAACAATAACAAAAAACGTAGAGAAGTAAACAATAATACAGAGAATATCGTAAGCCTAAGGATAATTTGAACACTTTCTCCAAAATCGCTTCTTCAAACTCCAGAGAGCCACTTACAATTGCAAAAAACATACAGAAGTAAATGATAATATGGAGAATATCCTAAGGATAATTCTAACACTTTCTTCAAAATAACTTCAGAGAGCCACTTACAGCTTAAATCATCATTTAAAAAAAGCTGATTTTTTCTTTGTGCTTATCTTCCTTTTCTAAGTTTAGGCTTATTTCAACAACGCTCGTAATCTAACCCATTAGGAGAACTGAAAGAGGCTGACAGACTTATAATAAGCACTATGTGACTATTTTAGTTACAAATGTGCATGCAGGTAAGTGATAAACCTAGTCTGACAGACTTATAATAAGCACTATGTGACTAAACTAGGTTTATCACCTACCTACATGCACATTTGTAACTAAAA
>NW_013767913.1:0-814 GCF_000517525.1 Limulus polyphemus
TTTCCCAAACTTTTTTGGCCATGGAACACTTTTCAGCTGAGAAAAAAAGCTTACGGAACACTAGACAGGTAAATATCGGTGTTTTGGGTATGTTGCGCGCGCAGTGCCCTCTATATTTGTATATTATTCATTTATTTATTTAATCAAATTACATATTAATGAATTTTTACATTTTTTATGCTTATAATATATTCTAGGTACAAACCTCTCTACTAAGATATTATGTAGAATAGATATGGCATCTTCTATAATTCTTCTTCAATGCAAAATTTATATTATCTAATTCTAATACATAGGAAAATATATCATAATAAGTTATGATCGTATAAAAAAGTATTAAATATTTTATTAAAATTTAAAATCATGATTTTCTCACGGAGCACCTATCAATCTCGGACGGAACACCAGTGTTCCGCGGAACATAGTTTGGGAAAATAATAATCGTTAGGCCTATATTAACCGTTAGGCCTTTCCCTCTTACGGCAGTTAACTTTACGTTCAACTTTCCTTGCCCGAATTTCTACTTCCGTGACTACTTTCTTGTCTGCTGTTCCCGCTCGTCTCATACTATTTATATATATTTATCGCTTAATCGTCCTGTCGCCTTCTAGAAATCCCTATATCCTCAACATCAATAAATTTCACGCGACGTTCGATAGCCTCAACATCAATGAATTATAAACACAACTTCCAATAATCGTCTGCTTTTAACTCTCTTATTATAAAAACAACTAAACAATCAGGAAATATTAACTCACAAAATCATTAGTTAATATTACCTACGCTAAACAGTCTTTTATATCGTGCCTCTTAC
>NW_013767914.1:0-810 GCF_000517525.1 Limulus polyphemus
GTTAATAGGCACAGAGTCCCAAGAAACTCCTTAACTCTCCCACATGTCTGGTGTTGGCCAATCATGCACTGCTTTCATCTTGTCAGGATCAGTTTGCACACCATGCTCACTTACAATGTGATCTAATAAAGCACCTCTTTCTGGAACAAGTGGTATTTCTTGGGATGAGATTGAGTTTGCTGCTTTCAAACGCTTGAAAATTTCCTCTAGCCAGGACATTTCCTCGTCAAAAGTTGTTGCAAATACAATGACATCATCCAGGTATACTAGGGCTATCCTCCTTTGTAGGTCTTCCAATACTCGTTCCATCAGCCTCTCAAATGTTGCTGGACTATTGCTAAGCCGGAATGGCATCGCATATTATTGCCAGAGACCTTGACCATAACTGCAGTCTTAGGTTTATCTGCTTCAGCTATTTTCACTTGATGGAAACCCGACTTTAAGTCCAGAGTTGAAAACCACCTGGCTCCACTTAGGGCATCAAGAGTATCATCAATTCTTGGCAGTGGGTATGAGTCTTTTTCGGTTATACTGTTAAGAGCCCTGAAGTCTACACAGCAACATTGGGTCCCATCCTTCTTCTGGACTAACACAACAGGAGCTGACCAGGGACTATCTGATTTCTCGACTATCCCTTCCTTAATTAGACCATCCACGACCTTCTCTATCTCTTGTCGCTTTGCTGGAGCTATTCTCCTCGAAAGGATCTTTATTGGATGGTGATTGCCTGTGTTTATTCTATGCTGTACAAGGTCTGTGCGGCCGAGGTCATGATCTCCTTTTGAAAAGACGTCTGCATAATTAGCCAAA
>NW_013767915.1:0-814 GCF_000517525.1 Limulus polyphemus
TTGTTTTAGCGCGATTGTTGAAAATAAGTGTATCGTAAAGTTGTATTCGGAAAGTTTTATTAAGTAAGGACTTGTGTCGCTAAAGTTTCGTCGGAACGAAGTTACGGAAAGTTAATTAACAAAAGGAGACGTAACACTATAGACTAGAAGTAAGACAACTTATCAACACCACGAACCGGTGTTGTGATAGACAATAGAAGTGTTGGTATTTAAACTGAAATCATTGACAATAAAATATGTCGGTATAAATTGTGTTATATCTATTTATAAAACTGTAGTTCAAGAAGATTTTTGTGAACCACTAAGGGTGATAAATAATACCATGTAGGTGTTTGGGAACAGTTCACGCAACACTGCCATTGTTACTCGTGCTGTATAACATGTGGCTCCATCTTATGGAAACCAAAATTAACGTCGATGACATGTTCAGAAGAAGCAACATTAACACCAAGTTCTGGACAGCATGCTCATTGAGTAGTATCGATGGACCATTCGTTTGTGAAATAAAACTCAAGAGTAAAAGAACGATGTTGGACTGTACACCTGTTCAACATTAAATTATTAAGATTTAATCGTCATTCGAAAACACAAAACAAAAACAGACAACGTTTTACACCAGTCTAACTATGAAAAACCTCACACTTCATCTATTTATTCAATAATGATTAAAGTGTATGAATACTTAACATTTTACATCTAACAGTTGGATTAACTGTGTAGCATGGTTTAAACACATATACTTGTTTAACTTACATAGTCTAGAAAACGACTGTGTTGCGTCAGCGAGTCACATGACTACTGTGACGCAACGTTT
>NW_013767916.1:0-814 GCF_000517525.1 Limulus polyphemus
CTGGACTGTCCAAGGCATCTACAAACTGATCTCTCAGCAACAACTTGAGGAGGTTGAGTGGTGCAGTTGGGTAGGCCTTGTGTGCCATACTTTCCAAGTCCTGTGCCAGCTCTTGCAGGTTCGCCCCTTTAGCACGGACTCTCGTCCTAAACGCAGCCCTGTAGATCTTCAGACTTTTTTGAGTTCCATACCTGAGTTCTAAAGGCACTACTAGTGCACTATAGTTGTGCCTGTCATCTGCTGACAACTGTCCAAGTGTTTCCAATGGTTGTCCCTTCAAGCTCATTGCCAGATATACTGCTTTCCGCTCCTCTTTCCATCTTTTCATTTCTGCCAGTAGCTCAAATTGTGCTCTATATACTTCCCACGGTGCCTTCCCATCGAATTTCTGTGGCTTCCTTCGTACTGGATCACCCCTATTGCTGACATTCATATCTGGGATGTGACTTCTAACAGGACTGAAGATGTCTGCATTAGGGTTTAGCTGCGGGGTCTGAAAGGGGCTTTCCGTTGTCTGGGGCTGATTAAGTCGATGGTTAATGTATCCTCCTTTTGTAAAAGACAATAAAACGTCCTTTAATGCATTTAATTCACTTTGAAATTTACTAATGTTTTCCATTTGTATTTCTTGTTTCCTTTTTTTTTCCAGTTGCCATTGCTCTAGTCTCTCTTCTTGTCTATGTTCTCGTTCTTCTTGTTTGTTTTCTTTTTCCTCCAACAACTGCTGTAATCTCTCTTGTTTATTTTGTTGTTCGAGCTGCCACTGTTGCAGGTTTTCTTGCCACTGCTGTTGTCTCTCTTCTTATTTCTTTTT
>NW_013767917.1:0-814 GCF_000517525.1 Limulus polyphemus
GAATGGTGCCGAACATGCAGTACATGTAGTGCTAAAAGGGGGACCCAAGCATACGGAACACTCACCTTATGAAGAGTTGCCTGAGAATATGTCAGAGTTTGTGGAAGTGTTATCAGAAAGGATGGATGATATCCACCATCAAGTGCGTTCAAACTTGAAAACGCCTGCTGATTCGATGAATTTAACTTATGATAAGAGATCTACTGAAGTCAGCTTTGTACCAGCAGACAAGGTATGGTTGTATAATCCCAGGAAGACCAAAGGGAAGTAAGTCTCCTAAGTTGTCTTCTCCATGGGAAGGCCCATATGACATAGTGGATCGTCTCTCAGACGTGACTTTCCGGATAAAATGTGGTCGGCAAGGTAAGCCAAAAGTGGTGTATGCCAACAGGCTTTGGCGTTATCACAGGCCAGGACATTTCAGTTGGGACGAAGTGGAAAACAGAACAAATGACGCTCCTGAAGATGTGCCACCTGAAGAAGCCACCATCGAAGAAGAAACTCTACTCAGTTTTGAGAAGGGAAACGGTGAAGCTCTTGATGAAGTTACTACCACTGATGTGATTGTTACCGATGATAGGACATTTACTGATGAAGCAGATGAACTCCACATGAAGCAGAAGTCAACAAGACGGAGACCAGTACGGAAGAAGATACGTCCCGTAAAATTAATAGACTTTGTTGAATTGTAATTTTGTGTTTGTAATTCTGTACATTTAATTAAGTTATTGTTAATTGTTATTGGTTTATTATATGTGGTTATTGTTCGGGACGAACAATACTAAGGAAGGGGCAGTGTTGCGTCAGCGAAGTC
>NW_013767918.1:0-805 GCF_000517525.1 Limulus polyphemus
TCAATTACGAATAATTTGTCTCACGTTATTCGGTGCACTTATATACAGGAATAGAGGGCGCCTAGCACATACTGGATTATTCGTGATGTTCTCCGATCCTTCTAGAATATCATGACGTGTTATCAGCGTCACGTGACTACCGCTGTCGTAACAATATATAGTTCACTGTTCAAAACACAAATATATATATACATATATAGCTCACTATTCAAAACAGAAATTACATATATATATATATACAGCTCACTGTTCAAAACAGAAATATACACATATATATATATATAGCTCACTGCTCAAAACAGAAATATATATATATATAGCTCACTGCTTAAAACACAAATATATATATATACAGCTCACTGTTCAAAACAGAAATATATATATATATATACAGCTCACTGTTCGAAACAGTAATATAAATATATATATATATATATATACCTAACTATTCAAAACATATATATATATATCTCACTATCAAAACACAAATATATATATATATATAGCTCACTATTGAAAACACAAATATATATATATAGCTCACTATTGAAAACACAAATATATATATATATATATAACTTACTATTGAAAACACAAATATATATATGTATAGCTCACTGTTCAAAACAGAATATATATATATATATATATAACTCACTAAAACACAAACATATACATATATATATATCTCACTATTCAAAACACAAATATACATATATATATATATATTAGGTCGTCAAGAAATTAATGTCGCGTTTTGGAACACTTTCATTATCCCCCTCACCCCCAAAAAAACGTACCTCAC
>NW_013767919.1:0-2427 GCF_000517525.1 Limulus polyphemus
TTTAAACAAACCGTTTATTTGTTTATTCCAGAGTTCCTAATTTTGACCTGATACTATCCGTTTTGTGTTTAAACACAAAGCTACATGCTGTGCCCACCGCAATGATCAAACTACTATTTATAGCATTAAAAGTACCCACGTTTTCCACTTATCCACTGGGAGGCTCGAACTGATAAATAAAGGGGAAATCAACTAGTTGTTTTCTCTGCTCTGATCCAATCGTGGGATTTGGCTGTCACTCTTATAGCGCACCCGCGACCCCAAAGTGAGGAGGGCGTTTTTGCAGCAAAGAGTCGCGAACCACGGATCCTCGGAATAAAAGTTCGGCCACACTCGGTACTAGCAGGTTCAGCATAATTATGTTGAAAGTATTTTAGAAAAGCATATTTGAAAACTTCATAACATAAATAATTTTGACGACAAACTTTATCGTATAAAAATGAACTGCACCAAAGTAGTCAAAGTAGCCACTAAAAAATACAGGTAGTATATACTACGCCCAGTAGTAGTAGTAGTAGCAGTGCATCCTTGTCATGGTTTCCAGGACTGAAACACCGCATGGCAAGCACGGACAAACCAAAGTTTTGGTTATCAAGGATGCTCCATGCAAAAAACAACTGCACCAAGACTCCTTGTTTCAGTAAAAGCTGTGTGCAAGACTCTGAAAAGCGTACGTGAAATTGGCACTGTTAATAACATAAGTAGAAAACCGAAACTCTTCAAAAGACGTTTGAAATATCTCAGGTTATGTTCTTTACGAAATAGACGACGATCGAGTACAGATATTCCCAAAGATCCTGCTATAAGTACAGGTGTCAATGTTGCTTCGAGAACTATAGCTGCTGGAAAAGTAATGTAGGATGAAATGGGCAACAGTGTAAATAGCAAAGCTGGAAATGTGTGCTCTTTAAAATTGAATCCAGAGTTTAATTGTTCAGGAAAAAGTAATCGAAAGTTTGTTCGACATCATATCCAACGTACATCTACGATAAACCATAGTGTTGGTGGTGGAGGTGGTCATTAAAAGTTGGGGTTGCGTTTCAGTCAGAAGTGCTTATGATCTACACAAAATTGGTAGCAACCTGACAGCTGACAAATTCTGATTTATCATTTCACTCCCTCGAGAACACAACTCATCGGGAGGGAATTAATCTTCCAGGAAGAGAACGATCCCAAGCAAGTGTGGTGCAACGATAATATTCCCAGTAAATAGATGAATGAAATACTCACAACCACACTTTAGTCTGCACGAAATCTCGATTTAAACATTCTCGAGGCTGTAAGGGCTTATGTAAAATCAGGGAATAACAAAAGGTGGCCACATAAATTAGGTGAATTATGGGTAATAACACTAGACACCTCGAACAATATTCCACAATTATGCATTGATAAATGACATGGCCTCACCTACAAAATACTAGTGCATTGTATAGTGGGTTCAGTACGTTATATCAAAATCACTTTGGAGTCTCACCACGACATTGCAGTCGTCCGTGTCACCACTCCTGTTATCCTCAGAATGACGACCATTCATATTGAAAATTGCCCAGCAGCGTAGTTCCTAATGCAAAAGGATCCGCCAAAAGGTTGTCATTTCTAAAATATACCACTTCTTCCTGCATGTTTTCCATAATCCACCTAGTGTACGAGGATGACGATTGCTCAGAAATCTATAAGGTGACTTGGCCAGTGTCCTTGTGTGGAATAACATGAATACTCTTTTCATTTTCCATCTGCTTGAGGTATGCGTCGATTGAACGGATATGTCGTGTAAGCATATTGTGTACACATGACTTGTGTGGCTCTCCCAGGCGGAGCTCCTTCTTGATTATGTTACATAGTGTTGCCTGGCATACGTGGACGGCTTTTTCTAGTGACATTTGTATTCGTGAATTCTCACCTGTTAAAAGTCTCTGTACATTTTGTACCATAACTGGGTTATGACTCGTTGCAGGTCTATTTCTAGATAGTCCTGGTGTCCCAAGTTGATCAATATTCCTTTATTTTCTAATACCCTTAAATACAAGAGATACCTCGATTCTAAACCCTTGATCTTAACACATCTTTATGGTCTAAGTGTACGAATATTTTCCATCAGAAAGAACTGTTACATAACTTTACCAAAGTGATAAATTTTTGTTGGAATTACACTCGAATTGCAATCGAACAAAGCACGTTAAAAAGAAAAAGAATCTGTACGCAGACATAACATGAGAAATCCATATATGCTCCCCAGTGGCACAGCTAGAAACTGGGTTTCGATACCCGTGACGGGCAGAGCACAGATAACCAGCTTTGTGCTTAATTACAAACAAAGAAATAATCCATATATCATACTTTTAGGCAGTCCTCTATATAAATGTATATATAAAATATGACTGAAAACGGTTTGTTTTTTTTTGTTTGTAATTAAGCACAAAGCTACAC
>NW_013767920.1:0-1047 GCF_000517525.1 Limulus polyphemus
ATATTCGTGATGCAGTAAATAATCTACGTAGTGTACCCATTCCCTGGTGCAGTAAATACTCTACATAGTGTACCCTATCCCTGGTGTAGTAAATACTCTACATAATTTACACTATCCCAAGTGTACTAACTACTCGACATACTGTACCCTATCCCTGGTGTATTAAATATTCTACATATTGTACTTTTCTTTGGTGCAGTAAATACTCTACATAGTGTACTATATCCCTGGTGCAGTAAATACTCTACTACTGTACCCTATCCCTGGTGCAGTAAATATTCTACATACTGTACCATATTCCCGGTGCAGTAAATACTCTAAATAGTTTACCCTATTCCTGATGTAGTAAATACTCTACATACTGTACCCTATCACTGGTGCAGTAAATACCCTACATAGTGTACCCTATCCCTGGTACAGTAAATACTCTACATAGTGTACCCTATCCCTGGTGTAGTAAATACTCGACATAGTGTACCATATCCCTGGGGTAGTAAATACTCTACATATTGTACCCTATTCCCGGTGTAGTAAATACTATACATAGTGTAACTATATTTGTGGCGCAGTAAATACTCTACATACTGTACCCTATCTCCGGTGCATTAAATACTCTACATAGTGTACCCTATCCCTTGTGCAGTAAATACTCTACTTACTGTACCCTATCCCTGGTGTAGTAAATACTCTACATAGTGTACCTATCCCTGGTTTAGTAAATACTCTACATAGTTATACTATCCCTGGTTGAGTAAATACTTTACATAAAGTAACCTCTCCCTGGTGCAGTAAATACTCTACATAGTGTACCCTATCCTTGGTGTAGTAAATACTCGACATATTGTACCCTATCCCTGGTGTAGTAAATACTATACATAGTGTAACTATCTCTGGTGTAATAAATACTCTAAATAGTGTACCCTATCCCTGGTGTAGTAATCACTCGACATAGTTCAATCTATCCCTGGTGTAGTAAATACCTTACATATTGTACCTTTCCCTGGTGCAGTAAATACTCTACATACTGTACCCTATCCCTGGTGCAGT
>NW_013767921.1:0-812 GCF_000517525.1 Limulus polyphemus
GATGCAGCAAAACTTCCCATAACTTTCTCGGTATAACCGTTTGCCAAGTCGACAATTTCCCATCCGTAGTTTCCCATCTCCGGAGAAGAATACCATCTTCAAGCTTTAACTGGTCCCATTGTGCACAATAGTGCTTTGTCACAGGGCTTAAACTAGACACCTTCTCCCAAGCAGGGCACAAAACACTTGCTTTTAAAAAATCAATTATTGGCTTCAAATCTTGATCTTTCTACTGTTCTGCTTTGATATCTGTATTTGGTTCCACTTCATCATCATCAACTTCTTCAGTCACTTTGACTTCAGCTTGATGACACCTAATTAGTTCAACCTCTCTTTTAACAGTTATTATAATTTGGCCTTTGCTGTTCCCAGACGTCATTTTATCAAAATCAATTACAAACTTCCTTGGTAGTAGATAGTCCAATCCAAATATGCATTCGTCTTCAATGTCAGCCAAGTATACTTTCTGTCTGTCCTTTATGCCCATGAGCTCAGTAGTTACCCACACTGGTCCCCACAATCTTGTAGAATGTCCTGTCATACCATAAAGCTTCTGTATGGCTTCTGGTACTCCTTCATGATTTAACACCTTGATGCTCACAAGGGTTTACTGAGACGCAGAATCTATGACAAAGTTGCACTTTTGGCCATCTAGCTTTCCTGTCACATAGACACTGTGTGTGCTTGGCATTTTACACCTAGCTGTTGGGACTTTCATGATGGGGGTTGGTGGGCGTCGCTCAACACCAACCACTACTGGTCTCCTTGAGGCCGACTTGTTGGTAATATCTTCTTACACTGGCTCCTCAAAT
>NW_013767922.1:0-812 GCF_000517525.1 Limulus polyphemus
GTTTTTCTTCTACTAGATTTTGTCGACGTTCATAACTGTCTTTTTAGGCCTTCATAGATTAGATGTTTTCGACTTTCATAACGGTCATTTAATCCTTTCCTATACTATATTTTAATAACTTTAATAATGGTCTTTTTAATCCTTCTTAATCTAGATTATTTTCGTCTTTGGTAACGGTATTTTTAGCCCTATTTCCACTTGATTTTCTTGACTTTTATAACTGGTTTTTAGTTTTTCTTCTTCTAGATTTTGTCTACCTTCATAACTGTCTTTTTAAGCCTTCATAGACTAGATGTTTTCGACTTTGATAAATGTCAATTGGGCCTTTCATATACTATATTTTAATAACTTTTATAATGGTCTTTTTAATCCTTCTTAAACTAGATTTTGTCGATATTGATAACGGTATTTTTAGTCTTTCCTCCGAAAGATTTTGTTAAATATAATGACGATCTTTTTAGTCCTTCTTCCATTATTTTTTGTCGACTGTTATAGCGGTCTTTTAGTCCTCTTTCCACTAGATTTTGTTGACATTTATAAGGGTACTTTTAGTCTGATTTCCACTAGATTTGGTTGACTTTGAGAACGAGTTTTTAGTTTTCCTTCTACTAGATTTTGTGGACGTTCATAACTTTCTTTTTAGGTCTTCATAGACTAGATTTTCGACACTGATAACGGTATTTTTAGCCCTTTTTCCACTTGATTTTTTTGACTTTGATAACGGGTTTTTAGTTTTTCTTCTACTAGATTTTGTCTACTTTCATAACTGTCTTTTTAATTCTTCATAGACTAGATGTTTTCGACTTTGTTAA
>NW_013767923.1:0-814 GCF_000517525.1 Limulus polyphemus
GAATGGAAACCAGAATTGCCAAATCAAACTACAGCTTAGCAGTTTGGATGGCAGCAATACAAGAACAGCAAAAGAAACAAGAAGAACAAGAAAAGAAGAAAGATTACAGCAGTTGTTGGAGGAAAACAAAAGAAACAAGAAGAGATATTACAACATTTGTTGGAGGAAAAAGAAAAGAAACAAGAAGAGAGACAACATCAGTGGCAAGAAAACCTGCAACAGTGGCAGCTCGAACAGCAAAATAAACAAGAGAGACTACAACAGTGGTTGGAGAGAAAGAAAATGAACAAGAAGAGAGACTACAGCAGTGTCAAGAAAACCAGCACCAGTAGCAAATGGAACAAGAAAGGAAACAGGAAAAAAATCTCGAACAGTTACAGGAAAGTCAGCAACAGTGGCAAGAAGAACATGGAGAGAGAGCACAACATCAGCAAGAAGTACAAATGGAAAACATTAGCAAATTCCAGACCCCACAGCTAAACCTAAATGCAAACATCTTCAGTCCTGTTAGAAGTCACATCCCAGATATGAATGTTAGCAATAGAGATGATCTAGTACGAAGGAAGCCACAGGAATTCGATGTGAAGGCACCGTGGGAAGCATATAGAGCACAATTTGAGCTCCTGGCAGAGATGAATGGGTGAGCAGAAAGCAATATTTCTGGCAAAGAGCGTGAAGGGAAAACCACTGGAAATACTTGGTCAGTTGTCAGCAGACGACAGGCACAACTATAGAGCACTGTTAGTGGCTCTAGAACTCAGGTTTGGAACCCAAAATCAGTCCACAGGGCTAGGTATAGAACTAGAGTCCATGC
>NW_013767924.1:0-813 GCF_000517525.1 Limulus polyphemus
GTAAATTACAGCACATCTTCTACTCTTTATTGCCAACTAACCAGGAAATTACAGCACATCTTCTACTCTTTATTGTCAACTAACCAGGAAATTACAGCACATCTTCTACTCTTTATTGCCAACTAACCAGTAAATTACAGCACATCTTCTACTCTTTATTGCCAACTAACCAGGAAATTACAGCACATCTTCTACTCTTTATTGCCAACTAACCAGGAAATTACAGCCCTTACCTGGAAATTTGGTTGACCATTGATTATAACCATGTATAACTATGAACATTTCTGTAGTAGTTTATTTGTCTGAAAATAACTCAGATTAACCGCCACTCAATTATCAACAAGAGTGTAGATGTGCTTATAGGCCAATCCGCAGCTAAGTGTCATACGAGGCCTAAACCTGTCATTTAGAATATCACGTTTTTGGCATATGGCACAACTTTTGGTTGAAATATCTGCACATAGAAACACACACACATTCAAGTACCCCCGCGGAACATCGGTAATTTACGGACTTACAATGCTAAAATCGGGGGTTCGATTCCCAGCGATGGACACAGTAGATAACCCAATGTGGCCTTGCTCTAAAACAACTAAACAAACACTCGAAATGTTGTTAAACCACATTTCACGTTATTTGTAATGTCTTTTATTTTGAGCGATTGCCTGGTTTCGGATCAATGGTATCTTAATCAAAATTCAGAATATAAAACTTGTACGACTGATGAAAAGTTTAGTCACCCTGGTGTAGGCTACTTGTAATTGTATTAGATCTAATTTTCTAGTGGCCGCGTAATATAAAAGCTGTACTATC
>NW_013767925.1:0-813 GCF_000517525.1 Limulus polyphemus
GTTTCACCTACATAAGAGCTATCGCATCTATTGAATTGATATATGTAGATGCTTCCGTCATTGAAGTTATCTAAATAGGCCTTCTTTAGATGGTCTTTGATTTTTGTTCTCGGTTTTTGTACAAACACGTCTTCATTATTAATGTTGTATTTTTTTTCTACTTGTTTCCAAATGTTTATGACGGTTTAACGGCATAACCATGGTATGGTAAGATGGCTATTAATGTGTCAGTGTTAGTGTAATTTTCACCATTCTTAGAGTTTATAGTGTTTTCTGTTTCTTTTTTGGTGTTGTTGAATTTGTTTTAACATTTAGCTAAGGTTTTACTGACGATTTGTTTAGGGAAATTACTTTTGTTTATAAATGTCTTGGATATTGTTTCTAGCTCGTGTTGTAGATTTATGTCACTGCATATATTAAATGCTATGTTGTAAATACATGATAATGTGCCTATTTTTTATTGTGTGGAATGGGATGAGTCCCACTTTATATAGTTGCTGTCATTACATCGCTTGTGATAGATTTTAGTGTTGAAACTATTGGTGTTTCTTGCTATTCTTATGTTCATGTAATTTAAAACTTCATTTTCTTTTTCGTAAGTGAACTTGATGTTATTATGGATGTTGTTTATGTGTTGTAGAAATGATTGTTGATGGTCATTATTTTTGAAGCTACAAAATACATCGTCGACGTATCTAAACCAGTATGTGGGAGGGAATCGAGCTGTATTGATGGCCAGACTTTCTATTTAATCAAAGAAATGAATCAGATAGACTATAAAATCGAGAACATAAAAAACAAAGCCAGTATTAC
>NW_013767926.1:0-1193 GCF_000517525.1 Limulus polyphemus
TTTAAGGACATGCCAATCAGTGATTGCCTTACCGACCTACGTTGATCTGACTCATTTTATAAGCTGTACTATTTTCTATAGATCATTTTCCAGACGGTTTTGCTATGATTAGTGTCTGGCGAAAAGTTTCAGCAGATATTTCCTTTGCAACATCTCAACCAACAATTTGTCCAGTTATTAACGCTATTTTCAAGTTTTGAACAACTCGACTTTCAAGATCTACATATCTAAATGTGCCGATGTTTCCATTTATGAACGTTATATTTTAAGATCTGTGCAAGAACTCAGCTAACAGATGTTTCCGTATATAAAAGCTATCTTCAAGTTTTGTACACCAAAAAAACTTTTACCAGTACGTTTTAATAACAGACATCAAATGAGTTACAAAAGTTGGTTGGAGTAAAAATGAAACTACGTAAGATCAAGAGGGAGCAGGATGTTAGAAATATATCTTTGGTATAATACAGACCCTAGCTTTATCAATATACAAACTTAAAATGACCTGAAATATCCCATTTCTCGCTTGGAAATATATTTATAAAACACTAAGTTCGATAGATAGATAGACACAGACAAACTGTCACAGATAGGTAGAGAGAGAGATAAATAAACACAGAGAGATACACAGACAGAATACACTAGATTTGACATCTCTGATACCCCTTGAAGTTCGGCTTCGTTATTTTCGTTACATAACACAATTCAACAACAAAACTGATGCAAAGTAGGAGAAAAGTGAGTTGACAAGATTTGCTCGCTCAGTTCAGACTTTAACTATAGGGTCACCCAGTTCTTACTTTAACTATACGTCACTCAGTTCTTACTTTAACTATAGTGTCACTCAGTTCAGACTTTAACTATAGCGTCACTCAGTTCAGACTTTAACTATAGCGTCACTCAGTTCAGACTTTAACTATAGCGTCACTCAGTTCAGACTTTAACTATAGCGTCACTCAGTCCAGACTTTAACTATAGGGTCACTCAGTTCAGACTTTAACTATAGGGTCACTCGGTTCAGACTTAAACTATAGCGTCACTCAGTTCAGACTTAAACTATAGCGTCACTCAGTTCAGACTTAAACTATAGCGTCACTCAGTTCTTACTTTAACTATAGCGTCACTCAGTTCTTACTTTAACTATAGCGTCACTCGGTTCAGACTTTAACTATAGCGTCACTCGGTTCAGACTTTAA
>NW_013767927.1:0-1526 GCF_000517525.1 Limulus polyphemus
TAAACTCAAGCAAACTGAATACCTAAAATTTAAAAATTATTATCTGCAAGTTAACCTATATTACTAACAGTCCCAAATCAGAAATTCAGTTTATATTTGATTAAGTTTGAGAGGGCCATCCATTATTACTACTCATTATAATTTATATTTTTCTATAGGTTTGTTTGTTTTTTGTTTCTTTTTGAATTTTCGCGCAAAGCTACACGAGGGCTATCTGTGCTAGCCGTCCCTAATTTAGCAGTGTAAGACTAGAGGGAAGGCAGCTAGTCATCACCATCCACCGCCAACTCTTGGGGTACTCTTTTACCAACGAATAGTGGGATTGACCGTCACATTATAACGCCCCCACGGCTGAAAGGGCGAGCATGTTTGGTGTGACAGGGATTCGAACCCGCGACCCACAGATTGCGAGTCGAGTGCCTTAACCACCTGGCCATGCCGGGCACTTTTCTATAGGAAGTCATTCCTTAATTTTCTGATCTAGGAAACTGATGACTACAATGACAATTCTAAATGTTATCAGGCATTTCATCCTCAACGTAATATGACACAAGAAAGAACATTGAATGAGTGCACTATTTTTTCCACCTCCACTTTTATTCTGTGCACTCTTTGTTACATGACACCCTCTCATATTTAAGAAGTTGAGAAGGCTTTTTTTTTTTTGCTCTATATGTTGGGCCTAAAAGCTGATTGAGTAAATCAGTTTTAGAGTCATGCCTGGTGTCTATATGATTCTAATTAAGAGACCAACCTTTTTTAACACCTTTGCATAATTGTTCAGTCAGTCCATTGCTAATATACAGTACCAGCCATGTAGCTGGACTATCCTTGTATGTTATAGTTCTGTTTTCCATTTAATTAATTCATAAAAAGTAATTATAATTTTAGGGTATTTGAAGTGAGAAAGTAACTTACCAACTGGCTGAATATCAGCTTTGTCATCCAACTTAGACAAATCTATTTTGGTTTCTAACAAAAGAATAAAAAAATTGCAATATGAGTGTAAATTAAACTCAATGAAAAAGTCAGAAAGGTCACAGTCAAAACAAAAAAGATGTACACCAGAAAATATACCACTGCTAAAAATGTGATAATTATATACTTCTTTGGAGTATCTTTTAAAACAAAAATGTTAGCATTTAAAGTTATTTTTTGTCAAGTGAAGATTTATTTACAATGAATAATTTTATTAAGCAACAAACAACTCAACCTGTTTTTTGTTTACCCATGTAGTTCATGAATTTATTAATCAATTTCTCATTTTAGTTCTTTAATCACGAAAATTATTGCTCTTTTGATAAAGAGCTGACTGGGTGGGTTTCTTTGATATTAAAACAGTCTATAAAAAGAAAAATTTATATTTCTTGAAGAAGTTTAAAATGAAAACTGTTGATTCTATTAGTCAGGAATATTAAATTTTATATCCATTAAATGTGAAAAATATAAATTTCATGTTTTTGTATTAGAAAAAATAATTTTACTGGTTAACCCTTTCCAGATGGGTCATGGGTGAAAGGTCATGT
>NW_013767928.1:0-815 GCF_000517525.1 Limulus polyphemus
AAAACATTGTTGTAGAATACAGAGCTAGCCAGCTCCCAATTAAGTGAATTGTACCTACGTCGACTCGACATTAACTCGCTCATCGCAAACCCTCGATAAGACATCGAGGAAGTTCCAGACCAGATAGAAGACTTTATATTGCTTGTAAGTTTGTAGAACTTTTGTATATAAGTTATTGTTTGTAGCAGCTGTTTGTAATAACTGTTATTGTAAATTGTATTATTGTTTTTATATTAAAACATATTTGTATAAAACAAAGAAAACTGTATGTACCAATCTTATTGGCAAATATAAATATCGGCATTTGTTTATCGGCTACATTCTTTAAGTATATGAATTCAGTTTGTAAGTCTTCTTTGTGAGTACAAAGTTGTATAGCACGATTAACGTAGGTGAAGTGGGAGATATTTTTTTATGAGAGGTGGTGACTAAATCTTATGTGTGGGCCATTTTGACAGCATGGGTTTTCCTGTATATACTGGTGTTCACTTTATTGTTTTCTCTTTCTGTTAACTGACCCGGCATGGCCAGGTGGTTAGGGCGATCGACTCGCAATTTGCGGCTCGCGGGTTCGAATCCCCGTACCACCAAAAATGCTCGCCCTTTCAGCCGTGGGGGCGTTGGTAAAAGTGTAGCCCAAGAATTGGCGGGGGGTGGTGATGACTAGCTGCCTTACCTCTAGTATTACACTGCTAAATTATGACGGCTAGCGCAGATAGCCCTCGTGTAGCTTTGCGCGAAAATAAAAAAAACAAACAAACAATACTTTACCGGATCGTGGCGTTGGTGATTAAACTGAGTCTCCGTAACTGATT
>NW_013767929.1:0-1145 GCF_000517525.1 Limulus polyphemus
ACTGCCCGAATACAACTTTACCGATACACTCAACTTCAACAATCGCGCTAAACAAACGCCATAACAACGAACGGAAAGAATAAACCAGTTTTATTAAGTAAAGGACTTGTGTCGCTTAAGGTTCGTCGGAACGAAGTTACGGAAAATCAATTAACAAACGGAGACGTAACAAATTGGTGTCAGAGAGTGGGATAGAGAAAAAAAAAGAGAAGAAAAATGGAAACGAGAGGCGGAAAATCAAACTACAGCTTAGCAGATTTGATGGCGGCAATACAAAAACAAGAAAAGAAACAAGAAGAACCAGAAGAGAAATTACAACAGTTGTTGGAGGAAAAAGAAAATAAACAAGAAGAACGAGAAGAGAAATTACAACAGTTGTTGGAGGGAAAACAAAAGAAACAAGAAGAGAAATTACAACAGTTGTTAGAGGGAAAAGAAAAGAAACAAGAAGAGAGACAACAGCAGTTGCAAGAAAACCTGCAACAATGGCAGCTCGAACAACAAAAGAAACAAGAAAAGAAACAATAAGAGAAATTATGGCAGTTGTTAGAGGAAAAAGAAAAGAAACAAGAAGAACGAGATATTAAACAAGAAGAGAGATTACAGCAGTTGTTAGAGGAAAAAGAAAAGAAACAAGAAGAACGAGAAAAGAAACAAGAAGAAAGATTACAGCAGTGGCAAGAACACCTACAACAATGGCAGCTCAAACAGCAAAATAAACAAGAGAGATTATTACAGTTGTTGGAGGAAAAAGAAAATAAACAAGAAGAGAGATTACAACAGTTGTTGGAAGAAAAAGAAAATAAACAAGAACCAAGAAGAGAAATTACAGCACCAAGAAAGGAAACAGGAAGAAAGTCCTCCAACAGTTGCAGGAAAGTCAGCAGCAACTACAAGAAAGTCAGCAGCAACTACAGGAAAATCAACAACAATGGCAAGAGGTACAAATGGAAAACATCAGTAAATTTAAAAGCGAATTAGATACGTTAAAGAACGATTTATTGTCTGTTACACAAGGAGGATACATTGACCATCGACTTCATCAGCCCCAGACAATGGCAAGCCCCTTACAGAGCCCGCAGCTAAACCCTAATGCAGACATATTCAGTCCCGTTAGAAGTCACATCCCAGATATGAATGTCAGT
>NW_013767930.1:0-814 GCF_000517525.1 Limulus polyphemus
GTGATCTGTACAGTGAAACAATAATATCCCTTGTCTTGTATTCAATATTTCTATAGATGCTACCCAAAATCCTATTAGTCCTATTGATAGCTACAATACACTGTTTAGATTACTTAAGTGATTTTTCAATCACAACACCAAGATCTTTTTCTTCAACCACAGTATTTAATGTATTCCCATTTAAATTGTAAGAATAATTTGAATTGTTAAAACCTACATGCATCACCTTATATTTTGGATAGTTAAACATCATCTGTCCTCATCTGTCCAATACATCAAATGATCTAAATCTCCCTTAAGTCTGCAGCATCTTTGATACATTTAATCATCCCAAAAATCTTAATGTCATCTGCAAACTTCAAAATTTTGTTAGTCATTCCAGAGTCAGTATCATTAATATAAATCACAAACAGCAGAAGATCCAGCACAGAGCCCTGAGGCACACTGTTTGTAACTGTGATCCAGTCAGATGTAACTCCATTTACTACTATTCTCTGCTTTCTACTATCCAGCCAATTTTGTATCCAATTAAATAACATTTCCCCCACACCCACAGATTTAATTTTTGTAACAAGTCTTTTGTGAGGCACCTTATCAAATGCATTCTGAAAATCAAAGTAAACCAAATCCATAGTATTTCCTTCATTAACCCTTGCAGTAACATCCTCAAAGAATGTCAGAAGGTTTGTTAAACAAGAATTTCCCTTAATGAAACCATGCTGGCTTTTTGACACTATATCACACTGCTTTAAGTGACTCTGCAATGCATCTTTATTCACACCCTCCAAAACCTATCCAGCTACTGATGTAAGAC
>NW_013767931.1:0-814 GCF_000517525.1 Limulus polyphemus
CCGACGAGTTAACAATGTCCTAAACGTATATTAATGAAACTTATTGAGTTCTAAAGAAAACAGACGAGTTAACAGTGTCCTAAACGTATATTAATGAAACTTATTGAGTTCTAAAGAAAACAGACGAGTTAACAGTGTCCTAATCTTATATTACTGAAACTGTTTAGTTCTAAAGAAAACAGACGAGTTAACAGTGTCCTAATCTTATATTACTGAAACTGTTTTGTTCTAAAGAAAACAGACAAGTTAACATTGTCCTAAACGTATATTACTGAAACTGTTTTGTTCTAAAGAGAACAGACGAGTTAACAGTGTCCTAAATGTATATTACTGAAACTATTTAGTTCTAGAGAAAACAGACGAGTTAACAGTGTCCTAAACGTATATTACTGAAACTGTTTAGTTCTAAAGAAAACAGACAAGTTAACATTGTCCTAAACTTATATTACTGAAACTGTTTTGTTCTAAAGAGAACAGACGAGTTAACAGTGTCCTAAACGTATATTACTGAAACTATTTAGTTCTAGAGAAAACAGACGAGTTAACAGTGTCCTAAACGTATATTACTGAAACTGTTTAGTTCTGAAGAAAACAGACGAGTTAACAGTGTCCTAAACCTATATTACTGAAACTGTTTAGTTCTGAAGAAAACAGACGAGTTAACAGTGTCCTAAAGTATATTACTGAAACTGTTTAGTTGTAAAGAAAACAGACGAGTTAACAGTGTCCTAAAGTATATTACTGAAACTGTTTAGTTCTAAAGAAAACAGACGAGTTAACAGTGTCCTAAACGTATATCACTGAAACTGTTTAG
>NW_013767932.1:0-814 GCF_000517525.1 Limulus polyphemus
CCTCAACTGGTCCCATTGTGCCCAATAGTGCTTTGTCACAGGGCTTAGACTAGACACCTTCTCCCAAGCAGGGCGCACAACACTCGCTTTTAGAAAAACAATCATTGACTTCAAATCTTGGTCTTTCTTCTGTTCTGCCTTGATATCTATATTTGGTTCTACTTTACCATCATCAACTCTTTCAGTCGGCTTGACTTCAGCTTGACGACACTTAATTAGTTCAACCTCTCTCTTAACAGTTACCGAAACTTGGCCTTTGTTATTCTCAAACGTCTTTTTATCAAATCAATTACGAACTTCTGTGGTAGTAGATAGTCCAATTCTAATATGCATTCGTCTTCAATGTCAGCCAAGTATACTTTCTGTCTGTCCTTTATGCCCATGAGCTCGACAGTTACCCACACTGGTCCCCACAATCTTGTAGAATGTCCTGTCACACCATAAAGCTTCTCTTTGGCTTCTGGTACTCCTTCATGATTTAACACCTTGATGCTCACAAGGGTTTGCTGAGACGCAGAGTCTATTACAAAGTTGCACCTTTGGCCATCCAGCTTTCCTGTCACATAGACACTGTGTGTGCTTGGCATTTTACACCTAGCTGTTGGGACTTTCATGACGGGGGTTGGTGGGCGTCGCTCAACACCAGCCACTACTGGTCTCCTTGAGGCCGACTTGTTGGTAATATTCTTCCTACACTGGCTCCTCAAATGTCTGTGCTTTCCACAATTCCAACAACCTTTCTGGATAGCAGCTGTTCCTGCTGTGGCATCTCCCCTGTGTTGAAGTTTCCAGCTATTGAGCTTTCTTGTGTCCC
>NW_013767933.1:0-812 GCF_000517525.1 Limulus polyphemus
TCAGCCCCAGACAATGGCAAGCCCCTTACAGAGCCTGCAGCTAAACCCTAATGCAGACATATTCAGTCCCGTTAGAAGTCACATCCCAGATATGAATGTCAGTAATAGGAGTGATCCAGTGCGAAGGAAGACACAGGAATATGATGGGAAAGCACCGTGGGAAGCATATAGAGCACAGTTTAAGTTACTGGCAGAGATGAACGAATGGACAGAGGAGCAGAAAGCTGTATATCTGGCAACGAGCTTGAAGGGACAACCACTGGAAATACTTGGACAGTTGTCAGCAGACGACAGGCACAGCTATAGAACACTGGTGTCGGCTCTAGAACCCAGGTACGGAACCCAGAATCAGTCAGAAGTCTACAGGGCTAGGTTTAGGACGAGAGTCCGTGCTAAAGGAGAGAGCTTGCAAGAGCTGGCACAGGACTTGGAAAGCATGGCACACAAGGCCTACCTAATTGCACCACCCGATCTCCTCAAGTTGTTGCTGAGGGATCAATTCGTAGATGCCTTGGACAGTCCACAACTTAAGATACAAGTGAAGCAAGCACACCCCTCTACCATGCAGGATGCAATGGCCAGAGCTCTCGAATTTGAATCCTACGGTAAGTCCAGCACAGAGGTACCAAGGTTGGTACAGTCATCTGGATTCAAGGCCGGAAAAGGTCAGCTTTCAGAGAAGTTTGAGGGACTTTGCTGGCACTGTAACAAACCTGGGCACAAGAGAGCTCAATGTTGGAAACTTCAGCACGGGGGAGATGATACAGCAGGAAAGGCTGCTACCCAGAAAGGCTGTTGGAACTGTGGGGAGC
>NW_013767934.1:0-814 GCF_000517525.1 Limulus polyphemus
TTCAGGTTACAATCAAAACATATTTTAATGAAAATGGTACAGTTTCTGTTCATTTTCATACCTTTTAGGGATTTATACAAATATACATTGCAGACAAATTTTTCAAGAATTAACTGAACAAAATAGATGCAACAACACAAAGACACACAGTACTGAAGTTACATTTCTGGAAGATGCAAAGTTTCACTAGGTTATGAGCTTGTACAGATGATGGAATTATGTGTTTTAGTACATCATTGTAGATTTTGTCACCATAATGTTGATGGTTGAGTCCAGGTCCATTGATGACAATGTTGATGTGTATGTGACAGTGTATATATCTTCATTCATTTAATGCTCGAAAATGTAGGCGCAAGCCTTTAAAAGTTAAGGCCGGTCTCCCTTTGGTGACACCCTGATGAATACAAATTATATCACAAGTAAAGCTATCATGACCAAGGGTATGACACTTAAATTTCTGCTTGATGAATAAGGTTTGTGGACAGGATGTTATACCATAACTCTATCAGTAGCTTATTTGAAGGTAGAGCACCTTTCAGAGTTGACAGTTTTTTTTTTTACAACTTTACTTCTTGTGGTCACAAACAGTGAAGATTGAATATGTATTTCATGAATGGTAATTATTCACAAAGACTGTTTAATTCCATAAAAGTTAGAGAGGCTCACAAAGTTTAAGATATTACATCATGTTTTTGTAATGGAAGACAATACAGAAAACAACGTTAGTGTCTGATGATGACAGATGCTAAAATAATACTCTTCATTTTCACGTGCTTCAACATTATCTTATAATCAGTTACTTATACACTGGATT
>NW_013767935.1:0-1072 GCF_000517525.1 Limulus polyphemus
TGTTCATTTCTTCACAATAAATGGAACAATTTAACAGAGGATTTGAAAGTAACGAAGCTAGTTTCTTCACAATAAATGGAACAATTTAACAGAGGATTTGAAAGTAAAGAGGTTAATTTCTTCACAATAAATGGAACACTTTAACAGAGGATTTGAAAATAAAGAGGTTAATTTCTTCACAATAAATGGAACAATTTAACAAAGGATTTGAAAGTAACGAAGCTAGTTTTTTTCACAATAAATGGAACATTTTAACAGATGATTTGAAAGTAACGAAGCTGGTTTTTTCAAAACGAATGGAGCAATTTAACAGAGGATTTGAAAGTAAAGAGGTTAATTTCTTCACATTCAGGAAAACTGATCATATTCGTGATTTCTCTTAAGTTCACATTGTCTTCTGGTGATAAAACTGGAGAACCGTGGGCTTATAATTTATTAAGGAGATTATGCATATCGTTTCATTAATATTAGAATCTTAGAGCAAAATAAGTAAATACAAGAAATATAAATTTTCAAAATAGCCAAGGAATAATCAATTGATGTTGTTACAAAACTCTTTTATACTAGCTAAAGCACAAAAATTAATCACCTTGAGAAAACGTTAAGAAATTATGGCTTTAGAACCATACGCAATTATGCAAACACCATCCAAGATAATATAACTTCAAATAAGACCATACCTGGAGATAAAAAAACAAGGTATTTATATTCTATTATGCCAGTCTTGTGAGAATAGTTATAAACCGGAAGTTATATTGCTGAAACTGGAAGAAATTTTGACACAAGAATTTCGGAAAATAATTTTGTAATAAAATTTTTTAATAAAGAGTTGCTAAAAATCTTGATAAAAATAAAAATTAATAATAATTGTTTTTAATCATTAATGTCAGATAAGTCACAAAAACCTTTTATGACTACTTTGTCTTTAGTGGAGTATCTTCGCTCCTAGCGGTGTTTTCGACTATTAAAAATACATCACACATGTAAACACAAAAAAACGACATTTTTCACCGAATGAAAGGATTTGGCTGTCAAACTGATTGGAAATTAACAAGAAATTTGTATAAAACGG
>NW_013767936.1:0-814 GCF_000517525.1 Limulus polyphemus
TTGTCATCATTTGCTGTTATGTTAAACTTATATTAAAGTTTTTCTTCATTACCCGTTCAAGCCGTCTCCAGCCATTATAAACCACTAATGTTGCCTCGCTATCTAATATGCAACTATTCATCTTACTATGAAGATGATCTGTAATGTGTGTGTTAACATCCATAACCAGTTGGCTGGTTCCATTACCGTACTATTTTGTACTTTTGTGTCTAGAAACCGTCCGACGACGTACGAGCGCTATTTTGTTTTAGAATTTCTTCCCGAGACGCGAGATAAAAAAGTCCCTGAAATTAGTAATATTTCCACATTTTTACATACTGTTGACGTTAAACTTGTGTTAAAGACAGGTGTTCTGATAAATAACATATACATTGGGTTCTTGTGTTAAGGACAGGTGTACTGATAAATAACAGATACATTGGGATCTTGTGTTAAAGAAAGGTGTACGGATAAATACCAGAAACATTGGGATCTTGTGTTAAACACAGGTGTCTGATAAATAACAGAAACATTGGGATCTTGTGTTAAGGACAGGTGTACTGATAAATAACAGAAACGTTGGGATCTTGTGTTAAGGACAGGTGTACAGATAAATAACAGAAACATTGGGATATTGTGTTAAAGACAGGTGTACTGATAAATAACAGAAACATTGGAATATTGCGTTAAGGACAGGTGTACAGATAAATAACAGAAACATTGGAATCTTGTGTTAAGGACAGGTGTACTGATAAATAACAGAAACGTTGGGATCTTGCGTTAAAGACAGGTGTACTTATAAATAACATATACATTGGGATCTTGCGTTAAAGAC
>NW_013767937.1:0-1179 GCF_000517525.1 Limulus polyphemus
TGACTTCTTCTTCTGATTTGGTATGTCATATGAACTGCATTCAGATCAAGGCCGTAACTTTGAATCAGCTGTGTTTCAAGAATGTTGCAAGTTGTTTGGCATCCGAAAGACCATGACAACGCCACCTTTACCCACAGTCTGAAGGGATGGTAGAAAAGTACAATTGGACACTGGGACAGTAATTGGCATAGTTTTGTAATAGCCGTCAAGATGACTGGGATGTCTTACTCCCTCCATTGCTGATGGCCTATAGGACAGCAGAGCATGAAATACTGGATACACTTCAGCAAAGTTGATGTTTGGTCGGGAACTTCGGTTGCCATTGGATTATTTAACAGGACGCCCACCTTATGAAGAGTTGCCTGAGAATGTGTCAGAGTTTGTGAAAGTGTTATCGGAAAGGATGGATGATATCCACCATCAAGTGCGTTCAAACTTGAAAGCGTCTACTGATTCGATGAAGTTAACTTATGATAAGAGATCTACTGAAGTCAGCTTTGAACCAGGAGACAAGGTATGGCTGTATAATCCCAGGAAGACCAAAGGGAAGTCTCCTAAGTTGTCTTCTCCATGGGAAGGCCCATATGACATAGTGGATCGACTCTCAGGGTGACTTTCCAAGTAAAATGTGGTCGGCGAGGTAAGCCAAAAGTGGTGCATGACAACAGGATTTGGGATTATCATGGTCCAGGACATTTCAGTTGAGACGAAGTGAACAATAGAACAAATGACGCTGCTGAAGACGTGTCACCTGAAAAAGCCAATGTTAAAGAAGAAACTCTACTCAGTTTTGAGAAGAGAAACGGTGACCCTTTTTCTCGTTGGCTTCTGCTTCACGTGGGGTTCATCTGCTTCATCAGGAAATGTCCTATCGTCAGTAACAGTCACATCAGTGGTAGTAACTTCATCCCGGAGACCAGTACGGAAGAAGATACGTCCCGTAAAATTAAGAGACTTTGTTGAAATGTAATTTTGTGTTTGTAATTCTGTAGATTTTAATTAAGTTAGTGTTATTGGTTTATCGTGTGCGGTTATTGTTCGGGACGAACAGTACTAAGGAGGGGCAGTGTTGCGTCAGCGAGGTCACGTGACTAGTGTCACGCCACGTTTCTAGAACTATCCCTTTCCTTCGTGAGTGCTCTAGCATTTACTAGATTGGGGTTGTCTGATATACATAAG
>NW_013767938.1:0-814 GCF_000517525.1 Limulus polyphemus
ACATGAGCTGGCACAAGACTTGGAAAGCATGGCACACAAGGCCTACCCAACTGCACCGCCCGATCTCCTCAAGTTGTTGCTGAGGGATCAGTTCGTAGATGCCTTGGACAGTCCACAACTTAAGATACAAGTGAAGTAAGCACACCACTCAACCATGCAGGACGCAATGGCCAGAGCTCTCGAATTTGAATCCTACGTTAAGTCCAGCACAGAGGTACCGAGGTTGGTACAGTCATCCGGATTCAAGGCCAGAAAAGGTCAGCTTTCAGAGAGGTTTGAGGGACTTTGCTGGCACTGTAATAAACCTGGGCACAAGAAAGCTCAATGCTGGAAACTTCAACACAAGGGAGGTGCCCGAGCAGGAAAGGCTGGTATCGAGAAATGTTGTTGGAACTGTGAAAAGCACGGACATTTGAGGAACCAGTGTAGGAAGAATATTACCAACAAGTCGGCCTCAAGGACACCAGTAGTGGTTGGTGTTGAGCGACGTCCACCAACCCCCCATCATGAAAGTCCTAACAACTAGGTATGAAATGCCAAGCATACACAGTGTCTATGTGACAGGAAAGCTGGATGGCCAAAGGTGCAACTTTGCCACAGACTCTGCGTCTCAGCAAACTCTTGTGAGCATCAAGGTGTTAAATCACGAATGAGTACCGGAAGCCATAGAGAAGCTTTGTGGTGTGACAGGACATTCTACAAGATTGTAGGGACCAGTGTGGGTGACTATTGAGCTCATGGGCATAAAGGACAGAGAGAAAGTATACTTGGCTGACATGGAAGACGAATGCATATTAGGATTGGACTATATACT
>NW_013767939.1:0-962 GCF_000517525.1 Limulus polyphemus
GACACAGCGGTATGTCTGCGGACTTACAACGCTAGAATCTGGGTTTCGATACCCGTGGTGGGCAGAGCACAGATAGCCCATTGTGTAGCTTTGTGCTTAATTACAACCAAACAAATAATCTTATTTATCGTTGTCCATTGTCTCCTTCTGAATGGAGAAATGTTTAAACAAAAGAAGCCTCACTCAGTCTCTTGTTCGAAAAGAATTAGACAGGAGTATTTATCAATCAGAAAACTAAACGACAGAAAAAAAAAGGCGAAACTTAAGAGCGCCTGTATTTTAATTTAGCAAGATCGAGTAAAGTGATATTTATAGCATAAACATCTATTCGTTGGTAAAAGAGTAGCCCAAGAGTTGGCGGTGGGTGGTGATGACTAGCTGCCTTCCCTCTAGTCTTACACTGCTAAATTAGGGACGGCTAGCGCAGATAGCCCTCGTGTAGCTTTGCGCGAAATTCCAAAACAAACAAACAAAGCATAAACATACAAGCATATACGAAAAACATGGTCTACCCTCAATCTTAAGTGTTTTCAAAATCCTTAACAACGATAAAAACGAGCTTGATTAGATTTCAAGATGTTATCCACATGCTGAATCCCAATACACAAGCGTATTCTAACTCAGTTAATACACTATCAAAATACAGAACACGTTTATCATTATCATATTATAGTTCTGAAACGATGAACAAACGATTAAATAAAAAACACACAAGACGTTTTTGGTAATCATATTATGGTTTTAAAACGATGAACAAACTATTAAATAAAAAACACACAAGACGTTTTTGGTAATCATATTATGGTTTTAAAACGGATGAACAAACTATTAAATAAAAAACACACAAGACGTTTTTGGTAATCATATTATGGTTTTAAAAAGATGAACAGGCTGTCAAATAAAAAACACACAAGACGTTTTTGATAATCATATTATGGTTTTAAAAAGATGAACAGGCTGTC
>NW_013767940.1:0-1562 GCF_000517525.1 Limulus polyphemus
CTGGTGATGAAAAATTCATTCTCTATGCAAATATTAAATGCCAAAAACAATGATTCAGTCCTAGACAAAAACCACTTCCGACCCCAAAACTTGGACTCCATCCGCAGAAAGTGATGCTTTGCATTTGGTGATACATCAAAGGAGTAATTTATTTCAAACTTCTCAATCCACAGGGAACTGTAAATGCAGAGATGTATAGTCAGCAACTGGAATGTTTAAATCAAGCCCTTCATCAGAAACACCCTTCACTAGTCAATCGGAAAGGTGTTCTTCTTCTCCACGATAAGGCACATTCACATGTGGCATGTTTGACGCAACACAAGATTATGGAGTTGGGTTGGGAAGTTTTCCCCCACCTATCATATTCTCCAGATGTGGCACTATCAGGTTACCATCTTTTTTCATTTGCTGCAACACAGCACTTTTTCATTTGCTGATAATGGGAAAACGTATGCAAATGTGAAAGGTGTTAAAGAGGACATCCACATGTTTTTTGCTTCAAATCCAAGTGCTTTCTTTAATCAGGGCATTAACAACCTTTAACATTAATTTTATGACAACCTAATATGTCTTTCACAACTGATAATCAGGTTAAGGATTAATAACACAATATTGTATATTTATTTATTTATTTTTAACACTGATTATTTATTATTTTATATGAATTAACTTTACTAACATTCAGAAGAACTTGCAAACCAGTAAGGTAGTCATGTTGTTCGCAAAGTGAGTCAGCAATCATAGTGTCAGTGGAAGAAAACTACATTAGTAATTATAAAAAATTACAAATGAAAGCAAAGAAGAATGTATGAGACATAATAAAGTCTTGAAAACGTTTTCAAACGTATCAGAAGAACAATTTTGATTCATTGTTCCTGTATATTTATGCCCAACTATCCCCTCCTTTAAAAATTTCTCATCTGAAGGTGTTATGTTACATATTTAAAAAAGAATACAGAGACATACCTGACTGAATGCATCACATTAATAGTCATGATATTTGTGTTCCTTGTTCAACATAGTCTTGGATTTTCTAAGAATTATGTCTTTATATTTTTTATCTACTTATTCTAAGATAATTTCATTAAGTCTTTACTAGTCTTGCTCAATAACTCCCTTTCCATCACTACTTAATTAAAGTTGAATTAGATCAAATACTAAGTCTTAGGAGAAAAGTATTTTAGGGGAAAATGTTTTCCAGTTTTCTTCTGTATATTTAGTTAACATGCAGGTTTGATACATTTTTAATATCTTGAAAAATATCATTTCTCATTTTTAATTTTAATGTTAACCTTAATTTCATTTAAACTCAAAAATACAAACAGTTATTACAAAACATTCAAAATGTATGAGGAGGGGATAGTTGGGCATAAATGTACAGGAACAATATATCAAAACTCAAAACTACTTTCAAACAGCAACTAACTATAGTACTATATTATCAGTCATATTTAGTCAGTCCAAGCATGAGTATCTAAAGTACTTATCACCAGATCTATACAGAATTTCCAATCTATTAGCAATTCAAACAAAATCCTGATGTTTAAGTTTTATGTGAAGTT
>NW_013767941.1:0-1592 GCF_000517525.1 Limulus polyphemus
AACACCAACCACTACTGGTTCCCGAAGCTGACTTATTGGTGGTAATTTTCTTACACTGGCTCCTCAGATGTCCTTGCTTCCCACAGTTCCAACAGCCGTTCTGGGTAGCAGCCTTTCCTGCTGTATCATCTCCCCTGTGTTGAAGTTTCCAGCATTGAGCTCTCTTGTGCCCAGGTTTGTTACAGTGCCAGCAAAGTCCCTCAAACTTCTCTGAAAGCTGACCTTTTCTGGCCTTGAATCAAGGTGACTGTACCAACCTTGGTACCTCTGTGCTGGACTTAACGTAGGATTCAAATTCGAGAGCTCTGGCCATTGCATCCTGCATAGTAGGGGGGTGTGCTTGCTTCACTTGTATCTTAAGTTGTTGACTGTCCAAGGCATCTACGAACTTATCCCTCAGCGACAACTGGAGGAGATCGGGTGGTGCAGTTGAGTAGGCCTTGTGTACCATGTTTTCCAAGTCCTGTGCCAGCTCTTGTAGGCTCTCCCCTTTAGCACGGACTCGTCCTAAACCTTGCCCTGTAGACTTCTGACTGATTTCGGGTTATGTACCTGAGTTCTAGAGCCGACACCAGTGCTCTATAGTTGTGTCTGTCGTCTGCTGTCAACTGTCCAAGTATTTTCAGTGGTTGTCCCTTCAAGCTCGTTGCCAGATATACTGCTTTCTGCTCATGTGTCTAGCCATTCATGTTTGCCAGTAGCTCAAATTGTGCTCTATATGCTTCCCACGGAACCTTCCCATCGAATTCCTGTGTCTTTCTTCGTACTGGATCACTCCCATTACTGACATTCATATCTGGGATGTGACTTCTAACAGGGCTGAAGATGTCTGCATTAGGGTTTAGCTGCAGGGTCTGGAAGGGGCTTGCCATTGTCTGGGGCTGGCTAAGTCGATGGCTAATGTATCTTCCTTGTGTAAAAAACAATAAAGCATCCTTTAATGTATCTAATTCGCTTTTAAATTTACTAATGTTTACCATTTGTACTTCTTGCCACTGTTGTTGGCTTTCCTGTAGTTGCTGCTGACTTTCTTCCTGTTTCCTTTCTTGTTCCAGTTGCCACTGCTGTAATTTTTCTTCTTGTTTCTTTTCTTTTTCCCCTAACAACTGCTGTAATTTCTCTTCTTGCTTATTTTCTTTTTCCTCCAACCACTGCTGTAATTTCTCTTCTCGTTCTTCTTGTTTCTTTTCTTTTTCCTCCAACAACTGCTGTAATCTCTCTTCTTGTTTAATTTCTCGTTCTTCTTGTCTCTTTTCTCGTTCTTCTTGTTTCTTTTGCTGCTCTTGTATTGCTGCCATCAAATCTGCTAGCTGTAGTTTGATTTGCTGCTTCTCGTTTCCATTTTTTTATCCCACTATGGGATAAAATTTGTTACGTCTCTGTTCGTTAGTTAATTTTCCGTAACTTCGTTCCGACGAAACTTTAGCGACACAAGTCCTTTCTTAAATAAAACTGGTTTATTTTTTCTGAATATAACTTTGCAATACACTTAATTTCAACAGTCGCGCTATAACAAACGCTATAACAACGAACGTCTCACGTGCTCGTTAAAATACTCAGTTAAATTTCAAACTGACTGCAGTTCAATTACT
>NW_013767942.1:0-814 GCF_000517525.1 Limulus polyphemus
ACATAGAAAGTGGCCAGACGACTATGTAATAAGAATATAAATAGCGTGAGACGAGCGGGAAGCAGCAGACAGACAACAATAGACAGATAATAGCAAAAGAGAATATAGCTGTGTGAAGTTAAGTACCGTAGATGTGATAGGCTTCAAATTTAACATGTTATAGTGAAACTAACACTATACAAACAAGATAAGAAGGATAATTTTACTCCGTCAAAGCGTGGATCTAAAGTAATTGAATCAGCCTTGGTAGAATTTGACAAAAGGAACATAGGATCTTCAGAAGAAAGAAGAACAAACGAATTACGGTAACTTGCGCCACAACTGTAAGTGAATCACACACAGAATACTCGTACGATAGTAATACAGAGAAGATAGTTCGACTTGTCAACTGAAATTCTAAAGTAATTGAATAGGCCTAAGTGTACTTTTGACAAGAATAAAACTATATATAAGTAGTGTTTATTATATTGTTACGTCTCCGTTTGTTAATTAACTTTCCGTAACTTCGTTCTGACGAAACTTTAGCGACACAAGTCCTTACTTAATAAAACTGGTTTATTCTTTCTGAATATAACTTTACCGATACACTTATTTTCAACAATCGCTCTATAACAAACGCTATAACAACGACCTTCAACAATACTTTCTCACTGCAGATCAATTACTCACTACCTACACACATTATTGTCCCGTCACGTTGTCACCCTCTTATATATACCAGACTACCCTATATCTAGTAACCTCCCGACAATTCCCGAAGGTTCGAGAGAACGAGTCACATGACCTCGCTGACGCAACAATATGTCTGTAATCT
>NW_013767943.1:0-814 GCF_000517525.1 Limulus polyphemus
TCCTTATCACTCATATACTTTTCAAGCTTTTTCTTAAACTTACTTAAATTTACTGCCTACACAACATCTGAAGGCAACCCATTCCAATGGCCAACCACCCTGTTAGAAAAATAAAACCGTCTTAGCTGACGATGACTCCTACCTTGTGAAAATATATATACTTGTGTCCCCTAGTCCTATAACTTTCAATGTTAAATATGAAAAGAGATGATACACCAACACTACCAATTCCCCTTACAATCTTAAACACCTCAATCAGATCCCCCAACTCTTCTTTTTTCAAGAAAAAACAATTTGAGAGATTTTCAGCTTCTCCTCTTATGGCAACCCCTCCATTCCAGGCACCATTCTAGTAACCCTTCTCTGAACCCTTTCCAACAATTCAATGTCCTTCCTAAAATAAAGAGCCCAAGACTGAACACAATATTCAAAATGCGGCCTAACCAGTAACCTTTATAATGAAATTATAACCTATTTAGACTTGTATTCAATATTTTTGTAGATACAACCTAAAATCCTATTTGCCCTACCACTAGTAACAGCACACTGCTTGGATGGCTTTAGAGACTGATCGACTATTACACCAAGATCCCTTTCCTTCATAACACTGTTGAGGTTATTCCCATCCAAATTATACTTATGATTCAAATTATGATAACCCACATGCATTATTTTGCATTTATTATAATTAAAACCCATCTGCCATTTATTTGCCCAACTCACTAAATGATCTAAATCCTTTTGTAAATCAGCAGCATTCTCTTCACGGCTAGCAACACAAAAGACCTTAATATTGTTACGACAGCGGAAGTCA
>NW_013767944.1:0-814 GCF_000517525.1 Limulus polyphemus
TAACAAAATCAAGAATCACAGAGATCACAATTTAGGGATCCGACAAAACTTATAAACTTAAACGTGACAATTGAAATCCAAATAATATGACAGTAAAGTTGAGAAGAGTACAATCACTAAATTATTAATTTATAACTTTCTTAAGAACTTTAATTACAATATCTATCTCTTACACACCAAAATTTATTTTCAATAACAGACTGATAACGTACAACACCGCTGGTATCGGAAGCCAATTTCTAGCGACATAAGCCCACACACTTACCGCTGAGACATCGAGGGATGCTGGAGATCACGGAGCCTGTATGACTATCTGTATTGATATTAATTCTGACTTAGTTCACATTATACAGATTATACACATTGTGTATATGGTAGACTTGCGACATATTCTGTATTTTACGAATACATACCGACAGTAGTCAAAGGAATATGACACAATACATTCTTGTGTCGTATATACAATGTGGTGAGTACCTTCATCTAGGGAAGACACACGATATGACAGCAGAGTACGATATTTTAAAGTTACAGTATGAAAAGTAGAACAACAACAAACAACTGCTTATCTCATCCATAAACAATGTAAGGAATTGTATGACGTTCATCTCATGCTCAAAACTTTACGTAACTTACGTTTTGAGTAGTAGCACGAACTCACATCTCTTATCAAGAACACATTTATAATACATCAATTTTTGATGTTACTGCGAATAAGTACAGTGAACAACTACATGCCTTAATGTTAAAATGATTTTCTTCTTTGGACCTCACGTAAAAATATATTTTGTGAAGTTTTCGCTTGGAAACAGTT
>NW_013767945.1:0-910 GCF_000517525.1 Limulus polyphemus
CTGTACTATACAACACATAATACAAACGTATTTATAACTAATTCTGAGTTCAAGGACCTATAAACAGTTATAATATTTACCAAACACTTCATTAAAAACCATTTTAATAAACATTTTGAAGCAGTTCTATATACTTTAAAACATTTTTCCTTTGTTAATATAAAACATATTTGTGATATTTTTAAGCAATGACTCAAACACAAAATCATTTTAGTGTAAAAAAAGTCACAGAATTTTAAAAAGATTTCACCACAACCTTTAATGTTTATATTCTTATTTTGAGGAGTGTGTGCGTTGCGCGTTATTTACTTGATCGAAGAAAGAGTTGGGATTAGACGGAGGATGAGAATGGAGATTAAACTGTAAGGTCATTACCATAACCAACATCCGCCGTCTTTATCTCTACAGTCAACATAGAGTAATGTTATATTTGTATAGAATTAGTTGTATGGGCAGACAGAATTACTATATTTATATAGAAGAAGTTACATAGGAAATAGAATAGACAGTACTATTCTATTTATATAGAAGTAGTTACATGGACAAACAACAGACGGCCCGGCATGGTCAGATGGTAATGGTACTCGACTCGCAATCTGAGGGTCGAGGGTTCGAATCCACATCTCACCAAACATGCTCGTCCTTTCAGCCATGGGAGCGTTATAATGAAAAAAGAGTAGCCCAGGAGTTGGCGGTGGGTGATGATGACTAGCTGCCTTCCCTCTAGTCTTACACTGCTAAATTAGGGACGACTAACACAGATAGAACTCGTGTAGCTTTGCGCGAAATTCAAAACAAACAAATAATCAACAGAAATCAACAGACAGTAATATTATATTTATATATAGGTAGTTACATGTACGTACATCTTTCTATATAAATAGAATAGTACTGTCTTGGGTAAATGAAC
>NW_013767946.1:0-1254 GCF_000517525.1 Limulus polyphemus
CGCCTTATCCACCTGGCCATGCCGGGCACTTAGGAAAGTAGAATGCTTCGAGTCAAGTTGCAACTAAATAGTGTAGTCAGTATTTATTAATTTATTCTTTTAGCCCATTATGTCGAAAACAAAAAGTGGGGCACAGGGACGCAAAAGACGTGCACAATTTCCAGCTTCGATGGTGGAGTCAAGCAAATTGATGGCAGCTTTTCTTGCTGGAAGTGATGACACCAGTAAGACAGCATCTGTTCCGTTTGATGGCAGCAAAGAGGTCAAAGTGCAAGATTGTGAACATGCTATTTCATTTGAAAAAGAAAACAATGAAGAAACTGTTCTCTGTCCTGTTAAAATCTACTGTTACGACAGCGGGGGTCAAGTGACGCTAGTAACACGTCATATTCTCGAACGTTCACGTCCCTTCCTGAAGTCTCGAGAGGTTACTAGATATGGGGTAGTCTTGTATATATAAGCCGCCAAGAAGTGACGGCAACAGTGTGTAATTGACAGTTGAGTCGAGCACGTGAGACGTTCGTTGTGAATTACAGCGTTTGTTATAGCGCGACTGTGGAAATTGAGTGTATTGCAAAGTTGTATTCAGAAATAATAAACCAGTTTTACTTAAGAAAGGACTTGTATCGCTAAAGTTTCTTCGGAAATAATTTTTACGGAAAATTAACTAACGAACGGAGACTTAACAAATTGGTGTCAGAGAATGGGATAGAAAATAAAAAAGAAGAAGATGGAAACGAGAGGCGGCAAATCAAACTACAGCTTAGCAGATTTGATGGCAGCAATACAAGAACAGCAAAAGAAAGAAGAAGACTCTTTTTGTTTGTGTTGTTTTTCAAGCTGCCACTGTTGCAGGTTTTCTTGCAACTGTTGTTGTCTCTCTTCTTGTTTCTTTTCTTGTTTATTTTCTCGAAGGTTACAACAGTTGTTGGAGGAAAAAGAAAAGAATCAAGAAGATAGAGAAAAGAAACAAGAAGAGAGATTACAGCACTTGTTGGAGGCAAAAGAAAAGAAACAACAAGAGAGATTACAGTAGTGGCAACTGGAACAAGAAAGTAAATTAGTAAATTTAAAGGCGAATTATATACATTAAAAGATGATTTATTATCTTTTACACAAGGAGGATACATTAACCATCGACTTAATCAGCCCCAGACAACGGCAAACCCCTTCCAGATCCCGCAGCTAAACCCTAATGCAGACATATTGAGTACCGTTAGAAGTCACATCCCAGATATGAATGTCAGTAATAGG
>NW_013767947.1:0-814 GCF_000517525.1 Limulus polyphemus
AATGTTGGTAATAAATATATATTATAGCAGCTTTGCTGGTCTTTGAACTTGACTTCCCGTAACCTGAATCTCAGCAGAAGGTAGAGAAGCTGAAGATCTGAGAACACTACGCCTTTTCTTTGTAAGGTACATGTACTTAAACTGGGCAGGATTCATGGTGTCAGTATAACGAGGTCGTTAAAAGTAAGGATACGAAAATTGGGAATTTATAAGCAGTGATTAATGTGATCACTTCGGTTTTCGAACGGGGAAGGAATACGAGGTAGCAAATTCTACTTTAATTTCGTTATGGTTTTGTTTTCTGTTCATTTATTATTCTTTCTATTGTTTAGTTAACTTGTAACATTTGTTTTACGTTTAAACGCTACTTCGCATTCTAATCAATTACGTCATTTTAAAGTTTCTAAAAGTTATGATACTGACACCAGTTTCCATTACCGGTGACTTGCAGATATTAAAGTTGTAAAATTTTTAATTTAGTGTTCTGAATAAAGACTTTGTCATGAGTTTCAATGACTTTTCTCACGTGAGATAGCGATGAGGTGTTTTTGTTGTTATTCGATGTTTTATACACTTTTCTTCCGTTCCTTTTTCTATTTATTTATATAAGTATTAAACTGTTATTGATGGTATGTTTTTCTTTCGTGTTAGTGGAAAGTTCTGGCCACTGGCTCATTTATACACTGTATGCAGACTATTCGATAGTTTATAAGGGGTCAAAAAAGGACTTTTTGTAAACAAAATATCAAACATTACCTGGAACCGTAGGTGAACGAACAGAAATATCTAGAAATGTTATACACAAGGCAACATC
>NW_013767948.1:0-813 GCF_000517525.1 Limulus polyphemus
CCGAAGTTCCCTACCAAACATCAACTTTGCTGGAGTGTATCCAGTGGCTTCATGTTCTATAGGCCATCAACAGTGGAGGGAGTAAGACATCCCAGTCATCTTGGTGGCTATTACAAAACTTTGCCAATTCCTGTCCCAGTGTCCAGTTGGACTTCTCTACCATCCCATCGGACTGTGGGTGAAGTGGCGTTGTCCTGGTCTTTCGGATGCCAAACAGCTTGCAGCATTCTTGGAACACAGCTGATTCGAAGTTACAGCCTTGATATGAAGTTCATATGGCATACGAAATCTGAAGAAGAAATCACTAATAGCCGAAGCTACAGTTGTAGCTTCCTGATTTGGTATTGCATATGCCTCAGGCCACTTGGTGAAATAATCCATCACCACACAAATGTACTTGTTTCCAGCACGAGTTTGAGGCACAGGACCAGCAATGTCGACGGCTACTCTTTCCATTGGTGCACCAACTTCATATAGCTTCATTGGAGCACGTCCCTTATGCTTGGGTCCCCTTTTAGCACAACATATACTGCATGTTCTGCACCATTTTTCCACGTCTTTTCTCATACCTATCCAGTAAAATCTGTGTCGTAGGTGACTCAATGTTTTCTTAACTCTGAGATGTCCTCCAGTTACAGTATCATGGGACTGATGCAACACAGCTTCCCATAACTTTCTCGGTATAATTGTTTGCCAGGTCGTACTTTTCCATCTGCAGTTTCCCATCTCTGGAGAAAAATACCATCTTCAAGCCTCAACTGGTTCCATTGTGCCCAATAGTTCTTTGTCACAGGGCTTAGACTAGACACCTTC
>NW_013767949.1:0-816 GCF_000517525.1 Limulus polyphemus
ACATTACTTATAAAACATGAATCGTTTGCAAATAAAACGACAAAAACATAATTATTTCTATTTTATATCGAAATTATGAGTTTACTCTTATAAAAGACTATCACTAGATGGCAGTTATTCTGAGTTGAGCTATTTTGGTGATTTGTTTGTTTGTTGGGTTTCTTGCAAAGCTATTCGAGGTTTATCTTTGCTAACCGGCCCTAATTTTAAAGTTATAGACTAAAGAGAATGCTGCTAGTTAACATCACCCACCGTCAACTCTTGGGTTACTCTTTACCAAGGAATAGTTGGATCGACCATCACATTATAATACCCCCACGGCTAAAAGAGCGAACATGTTCGGCGACAGGCTTCGATTCGACAACCCGCAAGTTGCGAGTCGAGCCCCCTAACTATCAGGCCATAATGCGCTGTTGAAACTCACTTGTATGCTATAATACGTGATTATTTTATTTCATTATATATAAGGGCGACTTTTTATTTAATTGAGAGTTAATGATTTTTTTGTTGTTGCAAAAACACACTTTATACTTAATTATTGATTCACTTGATTCACTTTTATTAATTCTATTATACAAACATAAACCAAATAAAAAAAATCTAAGTACGCAGACATACCGCTGTGCCACGGGGGGGGGGGGGGGCAGTGACTATGATTGATGATACAATTCATAATATTCTGAATATAATAACCGCGTTGTTTTATATTTTTGAAGTTGTATAGCACAAAAATTTTTTTGATTAAAGCAGAAAATAAAAAAGTAATAAAAATATGTAATGAATTTGTTGTTATGTATTTATTTTAATATGAACGTT
>NW_013767950.1:0-814 GCF_000517525.1 Limulus polyphemus
TAGAACGCCCATCTTTGGCATCAAATGGACCTTCTTTGTGTTGAAATTCGTGTGCTCCAAATTTAACAATCTCTGTGTGATGTGCATGTGTAACAACTGCTGAGCTTGTTCTATCAAACTTCATAAATCAAATATCCCTGTGTGTTAAAATATTTATTAGATCATCCTCTTTAGCTTAGCAACACTACTCTGTGGATTTGTTTCTGACAAAGTGGAATCCTCTTTTTTATTATTATCATCGAATCTGCAAATTGTGCACGTCTTTTGTGTCCCTGTTCCCCACTTTCTTTTTTCGACATAAAAAAATAGATTAATAAATACTGACTACATTATTTAGTTGCAACATGCAAATTGTCAGATAAAAGGAAGCATTCTACTTTCCTAAGTTCCTAACCACTAATTATATTTAAATTATACAATTATAGTTACAACTCAGGACTAGTTAGGTACATCTGGACCTGGTTTCACTTTAACTGCCATTATTTAGACCACCCATACTCATGTTAATTAATGTGACACAACAATAAGAAAATCAATGCAGATGAGTGTATATGCTGGTAAATCATGCTTATGAGAACCATATAAATTACTAACAGTTGCTAAATCACATTTAAAAACTCGATAGGTTTAACTACGTGAACACTATAGGAGACAAGTCTAAAATTGCTTGAATGAAAATTACACACACTGTGGAAAAGAGTGTAATCATAATATAATATAAGCCTAGAGACTCAAAGGCTATATTTAATATTAAAGGTTTTGATAGAATGGGTTAATTTAAGTATAGGCTAACTAATTAGTGGTGCTAGACTAC
>NW_013767951.1:0-813 GCF_000517525.1 Limulus polyphemus
GAATGATTGTGCATTAACATTACGGCGTGAATGATTGTGCATCAATAATACGGTGTGAATGGTTGTACGTGAACATTACGGTGTGAATGATTCTGCATTAACATTACGGCGTGAAAGAATGTATGAATATTATGATGTGAATATGAATATTAGTTTAGTTATGATTAACAAACTAATTAATGACCTCGGATGTTGGATATCGACTTTAATGAATATGATCAAATCAATATCTTTATTAAAGGGTTATGTAAATTGGCTTGCTTTTCAATCTACTAAGGTTTCTTAGGAGAGGGAAGATTATACACAAAATGGGCTAAAGGGCATGTCAGAGATCCCTTAGATTTAAGGCATAGCCTTCCTTAAGTATGAACTACAGACGAGAACCAGTCGAAGCATATTTGGTAGCACTTCTCGAACCAGATATTCTTTGATTCACAGTAGCACGTTTCGAACCAGACATTCTTTGATTTACAGTAGCACCTCTCGAACCAGACATCCTTTGATTTACGCTAGCACGTTTCGAACCAGACATCCTTTGATTCACAGTAGCACCTCTCGAACCAGACATCCTTTGATTTACACTAGTACGTTTCGAACCAGACATCCTTTGATTTACACTAGTACGTTCCGAACCAGACATCCTTTGATTTACACTAGTACGTTTCGAACCAGACATCCTTTAATTCACAGTAGCACCTCTCGAACCAGACATCCTTTGATTCACAGTAGCACCTCTCGAACCAGACATCCTTTGATTTACACTAGTACGTTTCGAACCAGACATCCTTTGATTTACACTAGTACGTTTCGAAC
>NW_013767952.1:0-1814 GCF_000517525.1 Limulus polyphemus
TGGGGACCAGTGTGGGTAACTATTGAGCTCGTAGGCATAAAGGACAGACAGGAAGTATACTTGGCTGACATGGAAGATGAATGCATATTAGGATTGGACTATCTACTACCAAGGAAGTTTGTAATTGATTTTGATAAAATGATGTTTGGGAACAACAAAGGCCAAGTTCCGGTAACTGTCAAATAAGAGGTTGAGCTGATTGGGTGCCATCGGGCTGAAGTCAAGCCGACTGAAAAAGTTGATGATGATGAAGTGGAACTAAATACAGATATCAAAGCAGAACAGGAGAAAGACCAAGATTTGAAGCCTATAATTGATTTCCTAAAAATAAGTGTTTTGCTCCCTGCTTGGGAGAAGGTGTATAGTCTAAGCCCTGTGATAAAGCACTATTGGGCGCAATGGGAGCAGTTGAAGCTTGAAAATGGTATTCTTGACCGGAGATGGGAAACTACCGATGGGAAAGTGACGACTTGGCAAACAGTTATACCGAGGAAGTTACGGGAAGTTGTGCTGAGTCAATCCCATGATAGCTTAAGAATGTTCGGCACCATTCTTCCACATCTCGCCTCATACCTATCCAATAAAATCTTTGTCGTATGTGACTCAATGTCTTCTTGATTCCGAGATGTCCTCCAGTTCTAGAAAGCAGAGGGCGTGAGAATAGTCACGTAATCTCGCTGACGCAACACTGCCCCTCCTTAATATTGTTCGTCCCGAACAATAACCACATACAATAAACCAATTACAATTAACAATAACTTAATTAACTGTACAGAATTACAAACACAAAATTACAATTCAACAAAGTCTCTTAATTTTATGGGACGTATCTTCTTCCGTACTGGTCTACATCTCGTTGGCTTCTGCTTCATGTGGGGTTCATCTGCTCCATCAGTAAATGTCCTATCATTGGTAACAGTCACATCAGTGGTAGTAACTTCATCAAGAACTTCATCGTTTCCCTTCTCAAAACTGAGTAGAGGTGGCTTCTTCAGGTGGCACGTCTTCAGCAGCGTCATTTGTTCTGTTTTCCACTTCATCCCAACAGAAATGTCCTGGACCGTGATAGCGCCAAAGCCTGTAGGCATGCACCACTTTTGGCTTACCTCGCCGACCACATTTTATTCGGAAAGTCACGTCTGAGAGACGATCCACTATGTCATATGGGCCTTCCCATGGAGAAGACAACTTAGGAGACTTCCCTTTGGTCTTCCTAGGATTATACAACCATACCTTGTCTCTTGGTACAAAGCTGACTTCAGTAGATCTCTTATCATAAGTTAACGTCATCGAATCAGCAGACGTCTTCAAGTTTGAACGCACTTGATGGTGAACATCATCCAGCCTTTCTGATAACACTTCCACAAACTCTGACATATTCACAGGCAACTCCTCATAAGGTGGGCGTCCTTTATGCTTGGGTCCCCTTTTTGCACTACATGTACTGCATCCTGTACCTTGGCGAATGCTCTAGCATTTACTAGATATAGGGTAGTCTGGTATATAAAAGAGGGTGATAACGTGACAGAATAATCTGTGTGTATAGACAGTGAGTAATTGATCTGCAGTCGGAGAGTATTATTGAAGTCAACGTTCGTTGTTATAGCGTTTGTTTTAGCGCGATTGTTGAAGTTAAGTGTATCGGTAAAGTTATATTCGGAAAGAATAAACCAGTTTTATTAAGTAAGGACTTGTGTCGCTAAAGTTTCGTCGGAACGAATTTACGGGAAATCAATTGACAAACGAAGACGTAACAACACTTAATTTCCACAATTGTTGCAAATACAAGGACATCATCCAAGTATACTAGGATA
>NW_013767953.1:0-814 GCF_000517525.1 Limulus polyphemus
ACTCATCTTTAGGGTTATTTGGTACAACAACTCCACGAACAACTAGGTGTAACTCTAGTTACCGAATTTGTAACCAACATACTCATCATTAGCGTTATTTGGTACAACAACTTCACGAACACCTAGGTGTAACTGTAGTTACCGTATTTATAACCACCATACTCATCTTTAGCCTTACTTGGTACAACTACTCCATAAACACCTAGGTATAACTCTAGTTACAGAATTTATAATCACCATACTCATCTCTAGCCTTATTTGGTACAACTAATCCATGAACACTTAGGTGTAACTCTAGTTACAGAATTTGTAACCACCATACTCATCTTTAGCCTTACTTGGTACAACTACTCCATGAACACATAGGTGTAACTCTAGTTACCGAATTAATAACCCCCATACTCATCTGTATCGTTATTTGGTACAACAACTCCACGAATACCTAGGTGTAACTCTAGTTACCGAATTTATAACCACCATATTCATCTTTAGCCTTACTTGGTACAACTACTCCACGAATACCTAGGTGTAACTCTAGTTACCGAATTTATAAACACTCTATTCATCTTTAGCCATACTTGGTACAACTACTCCATGAACACATAGGTGTAACTCTAGTTACCGAACTTGTAACCACCATACTCATCTTTAACTTTACTTGGTACAACTACTCCATGAACACATAGGTGTAACTCTAGTTAACGAATTAATAACTCCCATACTCATCTGTAGCGTTATTTGGTACAACAACTTCACGAACACCTAGGTATAACTCTAGTTACCGAATTTATAACCACCATACTCATCTTTAGCG
>NW_013767954.1:0-814 GCF_000517525.1 Limulus polyphemus
TACTGTGTACTGTCAATAAGAAGACATTAAGATTTAACGATACTGTGTACTGTCAATAAGAAGACACAATATTTAACGATTCTGTGTACTATTTTTAAGAAGCCAAAAGATTTAATAATACTATGTACTATCAATAAGAAAACAAGATTTAACAATACTATGTACTATCAATTAGAAGACACAAGATTAATCGATACTGTGTACTGTCAATAAGAAGACACAAGTTTTAACGATACTGTGTACTGTCAATAAGAAGACACAAGAATTAACAATTCTATGTACTATCAATAAGAAAACGAGATTTAACAATACTGTGTACTGTCACTAACAAGCCAAAATCTTTAACAATACTGTGTACTGTCAATAAGAAGACACAAGATTTAACAATACTGTGTACTCTCAATAAGAAAACACAAGATTTATCAATAATGTGTACTCTCAATAAGACGACACAAGAATTAACAATACTGTGTACTCTCAATAAGAAGAAACAAGATTTAACGATACTGTGTACTGTCAATAAGAAGACACGAGATTTAACGATACTGTGTACTATCAATAAGAATACATAAAAATTTAACAATACTGTGTACTGTCAAGAAGAAGACACAAGATTTAACAATACCTTGTAGTATGAATAAGAATACAAGGTTTAACGATATTGTGTGCTGTTAATAAGAAGACATAAAGATTTAACAATACTGTGTACTGTTAATAAAAAGACACAATATTTAACGATATTGTGTACTGTCAATAAGAAAACATAAACATTTAACAATACTGTGTACTCTCAATAAGAAGACACAAGAATTAG
>NW_013767955.1:0-1533 GCF_000517525.1 Limulus polyphemus
GTGGGAGCGTTATAATGTGACGATCAATCCCACTATTCGTTGGTAAAAGAAAAGCCCGAGAGTTGGCGGTGGGTGGTGATGACTAGCTGCCTTCCCTCTAGTCTTACACTGCTAAATTAGGAACTGCTAGCGCAGATAGCCCTCGTGTAGCTTTGCGCGAAATTCAAAACAAACAAGAGTTAAAAAAATAATAATATAATATAATAATAATATAAATAATAATATACAATAATATGTTCCTCGACCGTGATGAATCAACGTGATGAAAGTTTTCTCCAAAAGTACTATAACTACCGTTGAAACTTTTTATATAACTTTCGCGTACATCTGCACGAAGGCCTGGTTTGTTATGAAACTATAGCTACCGTTGAAACTTTTTATATAACTTTTTGTTTATTGAAGACTGGAATAATCAAAGTGTGTTATTTATTTAAGACAGCAATAAAAAGTGTATTGTTTATTCAAGACTCTAATAATCAAAGTGTGTTATTTATTTAAGACTGTAATAATAAAATAATATTGTTTATGCAAGACTCTAATAATCAAAGTATGTTTTTTATTCAAGACTCTAATAATCAAAGTGTGTTTTTTATTTAAAGCTGTAATAATCAAAGATAAGTATTTACCTCAGACTGGATTAATTCAAAAGTAATATGAGAAAGGTGCATCCTTTCCTTAAGATAGAGATTACCAGGTTAGGTTAGGTTAACTCAAGTATGTGTGTTTTCAAACGGTGTCAACTGAGACTTGCCTAATGGTTGGCATTCCAGGACTACAAATCTGAGTGTTCCTGGTTCGTGTTCCGTTGCCGCAAAAAATGCGCTCCGTACTTTGGAACAGTCAAGTTTCATTATTTGGTCAAACAAAAATAGCCTAAAATGTGGCGGTGATTGCTGACGAATAGATTCCTTTCCTCTGTTCTATATGCTACAAATGAGGTAAAGCTATTCACATGTAACTCTCGCGCTGTGCCCGGCATGGCCAGGTGGTTAGGGAGCTTGTCTTACAATCCCCATCCCACCAAACATGCTCGCCCTTTCGTTGGTAAAAGAGTAGCCCAAGAGGTGGAGGTGGGTGGTGGTGATGATTAGCTGCCTTCCATCTAGTCTTTCACTGCTAAATTAGGGACGGTTAACGAAGATAGCCCTCGCGTAGCTTTGTGCGAAATTCATAACAAACCAGGCCCTCGTGCAGATGTACGCGTATTATTTTATTATTATTGCTGTCTTAAATAAATAACACACTTTGATTATTCCAGTCTTGAATAAACAATACACTTTGATTATTCCAGTCTTAAATAATTAACAATATTATTTTATTATTGCTGTCTTAAATAATTAACGTACTTTGATTATTAGAGTCTTGAATAAACAATACACTTTTATTATTCCAGTCTTAAATAAAAAACACACTTTGATTATTAGAGTCTTGAATAAACAATACACTTTTATTATTCCAGTCTTAAATAAAAAACACACTTTGATTATTAGAGTCTTGAATAAACAATACACTTTTATTATTCCAGTCTTAAAT
>NW_013767956.1:0-1324 GCF_000517525.1 Limulus polyphemus
CCACAGACGGTTCAACAACACGCATGCCATTATTTTCCCGGCAATACATAGCAAGGAGATGCCTCGGTAATTGTTGCATGCGTGACGACTACTTTTACCTTTATAAATGCGGACGATGCTGGCATTCTTCAGTCGCTGAGGGATTTGCTCCGTGTCCCATATACTCTGGAATAGTTCAGTCAATTCCCGAATGAGAGCGTGTCCCCCGCATTTAAACACTTCTGTCGGAATACCGTCCGATCCTGGAGCTTTCCCGCTTGACGTGCGGTGGATTGCTCGTTTCACTTCCTCTTCCGTTATAGGACGCACAAGATTCTCATTGATATCTATTTGAGGTAGGTGGTCAATGGCCTCATTGTTTATAATGGATGGTCTGTTCAGAATGCCTTCAAAGTGTTCAACCCATCTATCTAGAACCTGCTCCCGGTTTACGAGGAGCTGGCTGCCATCTGAACTCAACAGTGGGAGCAAGGTAGCACACTTGGGTCCATAAACCGTTTTCAATGATTCATAGAAGCGCTTGCTGTCATTCTGGTCGGCGTAGCTTTGGATTTCCTCAGCTTTGGCACCGTACCATGCATCTTGCATCTGTCTCAGTTCCTTTTGCACCTTCCCCTTGGCATTTGCAAAAGCCGCTTTCTTGGACTCCGAAGCAGGATCATTCTGGTAAACCATAAAGGCCTGATGCTTCTTGGTTAGCAGATCCTAGATCTTTTTGTCACTCTCGTCAAACCAATCCTGGTGCTTGCGTTTGAGTGGTCCAAGGTGCTGTGAAGCAGTAGCACGGAGAACTTCTTGGAGCTTCGTCCACCGCCTGTTGCAGATGCTGATGCTGATCCCGAAGAAGATCTCCAAGAAGTTCTCCATGCTACTGCTTCACAGCACCTTGGACCACTCAAACGCAAGCACCAGGATTGGTTTGATCATTCGTGATGGTATATTTCAGTTCCTTCCGAAACGCCTCAGCAACTTCAGCCGGGCAACATACAATCTCTTTAACATATTTTGACCTTGAGGTCTTCTCCGTGGCACAACTCTTACAGCCAGTCTGGAAATGATCAAACGGTGGTCAGTCCAGCACTCTGCCCCACACACGGCTTTTGTTACCCTCACGTCGCGCGCATCATTCTTTCGAGTAATGACATAGTCGATCAGGTGCCAATGTTTTGAACGCGGGTGCATCCAGGATGTCCTGTTGCGAGTGGGCAAGCGAAAGAGAGTATTCGTGATGGTCAAGTCATGGACGGTGCACGTTCGGAGTAGCAGTAGGCCGTTGCTGTTGCACGTTCCAATACCATGCTTCCCCAACCACACCCTCCCAGGT
>NW_013767957.1:0-1316 GCF_000517525.1 Limulus polyphemus
TTAAAATAAACTTAGAAACAAAAAAGTACCAGACCTTCATAGTAAAAACTAAATTCATGTTTTTTGTGTATATTTGTTTATTTATTATTATAAAAGAAAGTTAAATGAGAAAATTAGAAACTTATTTGCATGAGCATTTTTTCTGAGTGTAGCATGTTGTAATTTGGCTGAGTGTGCTGGGAATTTGGTGCTGTGTTTACACAAAGCTGCCTTCCTGTGATGATTCAATTTGGCACTATTCCAAGGGTCAATAAGCAATAAATCTAAATGACTGGAAGAAAGACTGAAAGTGTTTCAAACTGACAAATTATAAATGAAAGTAATCATAATTTTTTGTTTTTTTTTAGTAGATCTTGGATGTAAGAAATAAACACTAGTAAATAAACAAAACATTCGAAAACCAGTTGTTACAGGATGTTTGATCTAGGTGGGTTACATGTGTGTATACAAAGTTATGATTATGAAAAAATACACCAAGAAAATCACATTAAATTTTACCCACTACTGAATAAAAGTAATAGTTTAAACACAATTCATATGCACAAAATTAATAATGATATGCAGGGATACAAATTTACTGTCGAGACATTAGAATCAACACAATATAACCTTTTCTGTACAAGTGTAGTCATTTTGACCAACCTTGTAACTACCATGTAACCATGAAACTATAAATATTCTTCATTTTAATGTAGTATGTGTATCTTCACAGAATTTCGTAAGTTTTAGTAAACATTGCAAGTTTTGTAGAAAAAAATGTATTTTTTAATTGATTACTTTTACTGTGGACTCAAATTCAGAGTCAGAGACTGATTAGTCTGAGCGAAAAGTATTTTCATGTTAATATGAAAATATTTTTGTATTATACAGTTTTAATATTTTATTTACATAACTTCTAGTACCTTCTAAATAAATCTAAAAAGTTTTTTTTCAGTCTACTTTATTTTTTCTACCCTAATATTGTATACAGCCTTGGTCCAGTTGACCAACCTTGTAATTACCACAAACAAATCTAAATCACTCTTTTTATTTCTTGAAGGACTGTATGTTACAAACCATGTATTCTTATAACTGAAGCTTATGCATTTCAAATTGAATACAGTAATATTTATTGTAAAAAATGTAGATTTAAAGTTAATATTTGGAAAAAAGATAAAGTGAATTATATGAAAGTGGCTGTTGTTTAAGTAGTAAGTTACTAGAAATATTTATAAATGATGCTCCCCGTTTTTGATTTTAAATCTTTGTTTAATATTGAAAAAATATTTAAAAATTTGTAACTTTGTTGTTTCAATATACAAGAATTTAAGAAGTAC
>NW_013767958.1:0-812 GCF_000517525.1 Limulus polyphemus
TTAAGATAAATATGTCAATGACTATACACGACATGTTAAGTTAGATATGTCATTCATTATATACGACACATTAATATAGATATGTCAATCACTATACACGACACATTAAGGTAGATATGTCAGTCACTATAAACGACACATTAAGATAGATATGCAGTCACTATACATGACACATTAGACAGATATGTCAATCACTATACACGACAAATTAATATAAATATGTCAATGGCTGTACACGACATGTTAAGTTAGATATGTCATTCATTATACACGACACATTAAGATAAGTATGTCACTCACTATATACGACACATTAGATAAATATGTCAATCACTATACACGACACATTAGATAAATATGTCAATTATTTTACACGACATCTCAAGTTAGATATGCCAATTACTTGACACGACACATTAAAATAAGTATGTCAATCACTATACACTACATTTTAAGTTAGATATATCATTCACTATACATGACACATTAAGATAGAAATTTCAATCACTATACATGACAAATTAAAATAAATACGTCAATGACTATACACGACATGTTACGTTAGATATCTCAATCACTATATACTACAAGTCAAGATACTAAGATAAACATACTAATATAAACATGTTAAGCACTGTGCATAACATATTAAGATAGTTATGTCAATCACTATACACGACATATCACTATACATATGTTAATTACCATACACGAGATATTAAGATAGATATGTTAAGCTTTCGTCAATATGCACTATTTTTCTCACCTTTGTATTAATTTAAGATATACTTGTATCAGGTATTGGTATTTTC
>NW_013767959.1:0-812 GCF_000517525.1 Limulus polyphemus
AACCATAATGTTACTGATGTCTAGATAATTTGAATGAATGAATACTGTTACCAGAAAATACAACATTAATGTTACTGATGTCTAGATAATTTGAATGAATGAATACTGTTACCAGAAAATACAACCATAATGTTACTGATGTCTAGATAATTTGAATAAATGAATAATGTTACCAGAAAATACAACCATAAAGTTACTGATGTCTAGATAATTTGAATGAATGAATGAATACTGTTACCAGAAAATACAACCATAATGTTACTGATGTCTAGATAATTTGAATGAATGAATAGTACTGATATGATTTTATATATCAGAAACCCCTGATCATATTCGTGACGCTATGCGTTTTAATATATTTTATAGTGAGTGTTTGTGTTTATCTTGTATTATTTGTCGAAGCTGTGTTTATGAATGGATCTGTACATCTAAAACAAGTTTTTATGAGTTGTAAATGGATGGTGGTTGTTGGTTGTGCAGTTACTATATCGTGCTAATAAAAACTAATAATCGGCACTGATCAGTGGTTTTGCTTTTCAGTTCACATTTAGGCTTGATATATGTTATATGACCGTTTCTTCCATCAGCGGCCGTTATATTACAACAATACCATAACTATCCCATTAAAATATTTTTTCTCATAGATGATAAAAGTATCATACGGGTGATCAGATTTTCCGCTAATCGCTAACGTTAGTTTTGTCTCAATCATCTGAAGCTTAAAATAACTTTGTTTGACCATATGTTTAATGATTACTTTTATGTTTATTAGTTTCGTAAGTTTAAGTAGTCCTCATTCCTTTTTACCCCCC
>NW_013767960.1:0-814 GCF_000517525.1 Limulus polyphemus
CTGATTAAGTCGATGGTTAATGTATTTTCCTTGTGTAAAAGACAATAAATTGTCCTTTAATGTATCTAATTCGTTTTTAAATTTACTAATGTTTTCTGTTTGTACTTCTTGTTTCCTTTCTTGTTCCAGTTGCCACTGCTGTAGTCTCTTTTCTTGTTTCTTTTCTCGTTCTTCTTGTTTCATTTCTTTTTCCTCCGACAAATGCTGTAATTTCTCTTCTTGTTTATTTTCTTTCTCCTCCAACCACTGTTATAGTCTCTCTTCTTGTTTCTTTTCTTTTTCCTCCAACAACTGCTGTAATCTCTCTGGTTTATTTTGCTGTTCGAGCTGCCATTGTTGTAGGTTTTCTTGCCACTGCTGTAATCTTTCTTCTTGTTTCTTTTCTCGTTCTCCTTGTTTCTTTTGCTGTTCTTGTATTGCTGCCATCAAATCTGCTAAGCTGTAGCTTGATTTTCCGTCTCTCGTTTCTATCTTTTTTTTTTAATTTTCTAGCCCACTTCTGACACCAATTTGTTAGGTCTCCGTTCGTTAGTTAATTTTCCGTAGAAATTCTTTCCAAAGAAACTTTACCAATACAAGTCCTTTCTTAAATAAAACTGGTTTATTCTTTCTGAATAGGCCCGGCATGGCCGGGTGGTTAAGGCACTCGACTCGCAATCTGAGGGTCGCAGGTTCGAATTCCTGTCACACCAAACATGCTCGCCCTTTCAGCCGTGGGGGTGTTATAATGTGATGGTCAATCCACTATTCGTTGGTAAAATAGTAGCCCAAGAGATGGCGGTGGGTGATGATGACTGGCCACCTTCCCTCTAGT
>NW_013767961.1:0-808 GCF_000517525.1 Limulus polyphemus
GCGTTTAAGTAACACTACGTTCCAACAATGGCTTCTATGTCATGTTACTTAGCAACAAAGTATAACCTAATATTATTGTTAGTCTTTGTATTGAAAGTGTAAAATGAAATGTATACACAACAAAACTGGAAAATATTAGTTGATTTATTAATTGAGAGTCTCCACTGACTAAAAAGTTTTTATTATTATTTAAAACGTTGGTGACGTAACAGAAAATAGCTTAATTCAGAAAAAAATTATGTTTAAAATTGAATCGATATTTTTTACTTTCATGATAAATGTTATGCACTTGGCTCTGGGCTAGGTGATCCCACCTAATTACTTTAGCTCTTATAACTGTCACTACTAATGTTTATTGGTAACGTATAAAAAAGTGAGTGTATTGTCGAACTGACGAAACTTGTTTTCTTCAGACTTCACCTTTTAATTACATCATTAAGTTTATGAAATCGAGCTTCAAATTATTTATTTTCATAAGAATATGAGTTTAATTATAGTATTTTGGCACCTGTGTATAAAGTTAAAATCATAAACAATATTCAACGTTAAACTGGTACACAATTAAAAACATTTTATTTAGGCCTATCTATGGCCTACAAAAAATTGACGACTCTACATGTTTCGACGTTACATCGTTACAACTGAGGATGACGTTGTAACGTCGAAACGTGTAGAGTCGTCAAATTTTTGAAGGCCATAGATAGGCCTAAATAAAACGTTACAACTGAGGATGACTTTGAAATGTTGTTTTACTTTTATTCGTTAAATACCATAAGATATGCGAGTATGACTTTCTGTAACATCACAT
>NW_013767962.1:0-812 GCF_000517525.1 Limulus polyphemus
ATATCCGACATTACTAGCATCACAATCCATTATGTACGGCAGTGAGGGATCTGGAAGCTTTAAAAGTGGAGCAGAGGCCAATTTCTCCTTCAACGTCTTGAAAGAATTCTGGCAAGAAACTGTCCATCGAAACTTCTGGCCTTTTTTAGTCAAATCATGTAGTGGAGCATCTATAGTTGCAAAGTCCTTCACAAACCTGCGGTACTAAGTACAGAGTCCCAAGAAACCTCTTAACTCTCCCACATTGTCTGGTGTTGGCCAGTCACGCACTGCTTTCACCTTATCAGGATCAGTTTGTACACCATTCTCACTTACAATGTGACCTAAGTAAAGCACCTCTTTCTGGAACAAATTAATTTCTTGGGATGGAGTTTGAGGTTTGCTGCTTTCAAATGCTTGAATACTTTCTCCAGCCGGAACATTTCCTCGTCAAAAGTTGTTGCAAATACAATGACATCGTCCAGGTACACTAGGGCTATCCTCCATTGTAGGCCTTTCAATAATCGTTCCATCAGTCTCTCAAATGTTGCTGGAGCATTACTGAGCCCGAATGGCATCACTCGGTATTGCCAGAGACCTTGACCATAACTAAATGCTGTCGTGGGTCTATCTGCTTTAGCCATTTTTAGTTGATGGAAACCTGACTTTAAATCCAGAGTTGAAAACCACCTGGCTCCACTTAGGGCATCAAGAATATCATCAATTCTTGGCAGTGGGTATGAGTCTTTTTCGGTTATGCTGTTAAGAGCCCTGAAGTCCACACAGCAATGTTGGGTCCCATCCTTCTTCGGGACTAATACAACGGGAGCTGA
>NW_013767963.1:0-808 GCF_000517525.1 Limulus polyphemus
TATATATATATATATATATATAGTCACAATTTTTGCACTAATACCTAAATTGAAAAATCTAGGTTCATTCCGAATATCTTAAACTGGCTGAATTTTGTGGGGTGATATCATAAAGATAACAAAAGAAACATGTAAACAGTACACATAATCAACTGATAATTTAAATGTTATTTACTGGCTTTTGTTTTTTAATGTTTTGTACTCAATTAGTCCATCTTCGTATCTAATGTGACAAATACATGCCTACACGTATATCCCCTTTCGATATAATTTCATTTAATTCAACATTTAGTTTGCTTATATTCAGAAAATAACCAAACTTGAAATCAATGGTATTACACGAAAAGGTTTCAAAGTTATTACATCTATAAAGTATTTAAAAAACAAATCTTGAGATGAAAAAAAAAAATCAGTCTTATACTATCCTTACAAGATCAATACATTAGGCTGCTCAAGCTTAAAAATATTTAAGCCTAAAACATAAATGGGTTTTAAAAAGTATGCACAATTAGGCTTCATTTAACACTTGGTCTGTAAGTCAATGAGACCAAATTCTGGGGATTTGGTGGGCTAGAGAAGGATGTCGTGATTTCCAGTATTCAAAGTAGAACCGAAATAATGTATATGATAAAGGGTTTGATCTGTTAACTTAAAAGAAAACAACACTTTAGTTGAAAATTAACACATCTCTTAATAGTGTTTGGCCACAGAGACATGAAGGGCCCGGCATGGCCAGGTGGTTAGGGCGCTCGACTCGCAGTCTGAGGGTCGTGCGTTCGATTCCCCGTCCCATCAAACATGCTCGCCC
>NW_013767964.1:0-813 GCF_000517525.1 Limulus polyphemus
GTGAGTTATAGCGTTTGTTATAGGGCGACTGTTGAAATTAAGTGTATCGTAAAGTTGTATTCGGAAAGAATAAACCAGTTTTTATTTAAGAAAGGACTTGTGTCGCTAAAGTTTAGTCGGAAAGAATTTACGGAAAATTAACTAACGACTGGAGGCGCAACAAATTGGTGTCAGGAGTGGGATAGAAAATAAAATAAAAATAAAAAAAAAGAAGAAGATGGAAACGAGAAGCGGCAAATCAAACTACAGCCTAGCAGACTTGATGGCAGCAATACAAGAGCAGCAAAAGAAACAAGAAGAACGAGAAAAGAAACAAGAAGAACAAGAAGAGAATTTACAGCAGTTGTTGGAGGAAAAAGAAAAGAAACAAGAACAGAGACAACAGCAGTTGCAAGAAAACCTGCAACAGTGGCAACTCGAACAGCAAAATAAACAAGAGAAATTACAGCAGTTGTTGGAGGAGAAAGAACATAAACAATAAGAGAGACTACAGCAGTGGCAACTGAAACAAGAAAGGAAACAAGAAGTACAAATGGAAAACATTAGTAAATTTAAAAGCTAATTAGATACGTTAAAGGACGATTTACTGTTTTTTACACAAGGAGGATACATTAACCATCGACTTAACCAGCCCCAGACAATAACAAGCCCCTTCCAGACTCTGCAGCTAAACCCTAATGCAGACATATTCAGTCCCGTTAGAAGTCACATCCCAGATATGAATGTTAGTACTAGGAGTGATCCAGTGTGAAGGAAGCAACAGGAATATGATGGGAAAGCACCGTGGGAAGCATATAGAGCACAGTTTGAGCT
>NW_013767965.1:0-812 GCF_000517525.1 Limulus polyphemus
ACAAGATTATCTGTTTAAAACCTCCAAACTAGTGTATGTATTATAACAAAGAAAACAAATACATAAACAAGATTAGCGGTTTAAAACCTCCAAACTAGTGTATGTATTATAACAAAGAAAACAAATACATGAACAATATTATCTGTTTAAAACCTCCAAACTAGTGTATGTATTATAACAAGATTATCTGTTATGGTAAACAATGTTTGATAAATTCGTTTTATTGAAACTTGAGTTTTCGGTTCTTCAAGTGAAGCTCTATAGTGAAGCTCATGTTAATTAGTTGGTTTCCCATTATGTTAATTAAATATCTTAAAGTTACATCTGGTGCTTTGGTGGTTTGTTTGTTTTTACCTGAATATTTTGTTAGAACTGTAAATAATGTTGAACAGTACGTTAGGCTTAGCTTATTTTTTAACATTAAAGCTGTATTTTTTAATTATCTGTTCCCTGAAATACGCTATGATACGGTAAAATCACATTTAAACGTATTTGACGTTAATGAATAACTTATTTATCCATTCAACGCACGAGGAAAACATAGGGTCGTAAAGGGACATTCAAGATTTGGTGTGAGTCGATCCAGTTACTCGTCTGTTATAAGTGGACATACACAGTCGTAAAGGGACATTCAAGATTTAGTGCGAGTCGATCAATTCACTCGTCTGTTATAATTGGACATACACAGTCGTAAAGGGACATTCAATATTTGGTGTGAGTCGATCCAGTCACTCGTCTGTTATAAGTGGACATACACAGTCGTAAAGGGACATTCAAGATTTGGTGCGAGTCGATCCAGTCACTCGTCTGTT
>NW_013767966.1:0-809 GCF_000517525.1 Limulus polyphemus
AATGTTCATTTAGTGTAGAATTCTACTAAGTTCGACGTAAAACAAAAATTTTCATTAAGTGTAGAATTCTAATAAATTAGACGTAAAACAAAAATGTTCATTTAGTATAGAATTCTACTAAGTTAGACGTAAAACAAAAATGTTCATTAAGTGTAGAATTCTACTAAGTTAGACGTAAAACAAAAATGTTCATTAAGTGTAGAATTCTACTGAGTTAGACGTAAAAGAAAAATGCTCAATAAAAATAGAATTCTAGTAAGTTAACCGTAAAATAAATGTATTCATTTAATTTAGAATTCCACTATGTTACACAGAAGATGTTATTGCTTAACATGTGTACTTGCCACGATATAATGTGTCTGTTTCTCAATCAATTTCTGCGATCGATCTTCGATCTTGCTCTTTAATAAATGCGAGCATTTCGTTAAATATATTAGTACAATGTTTAACGGAAACATACGAAAGTCTAGCAATGTTACTTTATCCTACATTAATTGATAATGTATCGTCAATTAATATTTACGTCTAATTTTGAATGTATAAGAAGGCCCCCCTTTATTTAGGGATTCTTAAATTAAATAATTCATAGGATGAAAGTTCCAAAACCCAATAAGAACGACTTGAACATGGAACCCGTAAATCAGATCCTCAGTGATACCGACAGGAATGACATTTTTACCTATGATCACTATAAACAGAACAACGTCAGAGACTCCAGGATTTTGGCTCAACAAAGTTCTGCAGTGGACAAAACTGTTAAAAAACACAGGTGATAATTAATTTCTTCATGTTGATACAAATGAAGTAAT
>NW_013767967.1:0-814 GCF_000517525.1 Limulus polyphemus
GTGTTGCCATCCTCACTTAATTGCTGTAACAGTCCTAGCAAATCATCCAGTTTTTCATGTACAACTTTTACTGCCTTTTCTCTTGCACTCCACTGTGTTTCTGATTCACGCTTGACAGAGATCTTAAGCTCCCGCTGCAGTTCGTCCCATCGAATTGTTGAATGAGCAAAGAAATTATAAATGGCTTCAATTATACCTAAAACAGGTAATAACTGTTGCTTTCTGACTTGTAGCATGAAGACATGCTAAGTTCAGACTATGGTTGTCACAGTTTATAAACACTGCTTTTGGATTTTTGTTTAGAATTTTTTGTTGAACGCCTGACAAATGACCTGACATGACAGCAGCATTATCATAACATTGTGAACAACAATCACTCAATAAAATCTCATCCGCTCCTAATTTTGTACTTTTTCTTTTCTCAATATTGACATCGTCTTTTTCCTTTATCTGTATAAAGTCAATAAATGACTCTTTGACTTTTACTTTTCTTGTCTTAAAGTCAATGTCAACAAATCGAATCACTTGAGCTAATTACTCACGATGGGCTAAATCAGGTGTGGAATCAAACAGAATACCATAGTATTTGTTTCTACGAAATACTGACAAACAATAATTTCGGACATGTGAAGCCATAAGATTTATAAACTCATTTTGGATTTCAGGAGAAAGATAAGATGTTGATGTTTGTTTGTTTTTAACACGCTCTAGCTGCTCTCTCATTACTGAATCATACTTTGCTAATAACTGCAAAAGTGACAGGAAATTTCCAGGGTTTTCGTTTGAGGTTATGTCCTCAGTATGATCACGAAAT
>NW_013767968.1:0-2060 GCF_000517525.1 Limulus polyphemus
TGACCTCTTGTTTTTGGAGTGCTAGAAATCAGATTAAGAGCAGAAAGACCCCATCTATGAATAAACAGGCCAAACAGATAGTTCATCCCAGTTTATTTGTTTGTAGCATTGCTTATATTGATGGAAGAAAAATATTCCTCTTTCACAGTTATGGAGAGTGGGGGGTGCATGGTGACCATATCTAGTCCATGGACTACTCACTTAGGATTTTTAAACAAGATAGTTCACATGGATATAGGTTTACAAAAGCAACAGAAAAGGCATGCTCCAAAACTTCTCCATACAGCCAAATGGAAGACCAACTCGCAAAAAATGTGAAAAATATCTGGTATGTGAAAAATGAAAGTGCGTTATCCCATTGGATATTTTGTTAAATTCATCTAACAAGAAAAAAGCTTAGCAAATAACTATCTTTAGATAATGTAAGTCCCTGCAGTAATGTAAATGTTCTTTCAACATGTTTTCACACCACTATTATACAACTAAAATCATATACAAAAATCATGGTCTTCAAGCATTCAATAATTTGAGGTTTTCATACAGTGGTATACATAAAAAAACAATTATTTAATTCCTCAGAATAAAAAAAACACAATCAGTTATATACAAAAAACATAAGTAAATACTAATTTTTTAAACCAAGATTATTATACACTTGTTAAATTTCAAAGAGAATCAGCACTTTACACTGACCTGCAATGGCATGTCTGCTACTGTCTTGGCCAGGTAATACATTTTTGTACTGTACCAACAATTGAGATGTTCCTTGACAAACACAGACATCTCCAGAGGAACTGAAATTTTGTGTATGTACGTATAAATTTTAATATTTTTTTACTGAAAACAAAATTCCAGCATTCTCTGCAATTACAAAACACTACTTGTCATAGATGTAGTCTGAAAATGTTTTATAGAATTTTTTTTTCCAATAAAACTCTTTAATAATTATATTGGATAAAATGTTTAAAGACTGGTATTAGCATAAACTGTTGAATGTGATCATTACTGTTTTAGAAACCTTGTACACTTTTAGGATTTTAATAGAACTTTAATGAACTTTCCTTTAACTTTAAAAATGAAGGTTGTTTAAACCTTCAGTCTATGAACAATTTGTATTAAATCAAATAACTTACTGATCCTTGGATACTACAAATATACCATAGTATTTAAAGCCATGGGCAAAGCCTACTGAAGTGATTAAACTATTAAGAACTTTATATTCAACTTAACATTTAGCCACTCTAAATAGAGGGATTTAACCATTACACTTACAATGTACCACAGCCTCTAAAGTATGAAGCACAAGTTGTTTTGCCATAATAGAATGTAAACCACAGAATCTTCATGGATATGGTACTTTTACTTGACATTATTTCTAATTAAAGTTGATTTTTTAACTTAACTTACATGTTAAGACAGTAGGCATCATTGCTGTGAACATTAGAAAAAGAATGGTGAAGAAGAGAAAAGCAGAATTGTTCAACATTTTTCCAGCATCATTGCCAATTGAGAGGTAGAGAAGTCCAATCAGTACACCAACAATAATGTGTGCAGCCAGGCGAAGTTGTGTCAACATCTGAACAAATACATAATGAATAACTTGAAATTGTGTGTGTGGAGGAAATGCAAGTTTCTAAAACAAAATATTAGATGCACCTATTCAATATCGTTAAGCATATAGCATACTGTCTATTCAATAATAATGACAAGAAACATTCCACAGGCATGAAACTTAAGAAATATTCATTCTATATAATATATCAATCTTAAAATTTAATGCAGAAAATAATAATCTTGTCAAAAGGAAAAAAATTGTCTCATATTAACCCTTTCTGCATGGGTTCGGTCCCTGGAACTGACCTCGTAAACATTTTGTGCTTGTTATAGTTTTCATGCAATAACCTTTAAATTAGTAAGCGAATGCTAAGGACATTTGGCAGATTATCAGTAAACATTACAATGCTTTCATACTTAAAATATGAAATGTTTTTTTATTAAGTCATAAGGTTTATAAAGCAACGTTTTTCACATGTCTATTTTTTCTTTTGCATGTTGCCTAT
>NW_013767969.1:0-814 GCF_000517525.1 Limulus polyphemus
TTCCTTTCGCTTCGTGGAGTTCGTTGATCTTTCGGGGCATCGTGAGAATCATCTCGTCAATTTTAGATTGTGGGATTTTCGCCCACTCTTGCTTCAAAACTTGTAGTAGATCGCTCTTCGAAGTTGGTTTTTTTGATTGTTGTTGTTTCTTGACTTGCCGGTCGAGTATGGCCCAGAGGTTTTCGATGGGGTTCATGTCAGGATATTGGCTCGTCCAGGGCAACTTCTGGATACCATTTTCTTCCCGCAACTTTTAGGTGTTTCTAGCAGTGTGACACGGTGCTCCATCTTCCTGGAACAACGTTGTGTTCTTGTCCACGAAACCCGAGAAATAAAGTGGCAAGAGTCCTTCCTCCAATATTTCGACGTATTTCTCAAAATTTATTTTGCCAACGCACTCCACTAAGCTCGATCTCCCACCAACCCAAACCATCACGCTGAAACCACCATGCTTCACAGTTGGCTGCAATCTGTTGAGCCAAAACTCTTGGTGAGGCATTCACCAGACCCATATCCTTCCACTGTCCGAAAATTGAGCGAATCTTGATTCGACTGAGAACAATACGGTCTTCTAAATGTCCAGAGGCTTGGTCATCATAGCACTTGCCCACTTCTTTCGTATGACTATGTTGGCAGGTCTTAATAAGGGCTTCCGTCTAGCTGCTCTGCAAAGATAACCCGATCTGTGGAGAATCCGTTGAACAGATTTCGGGCTCATCCCACCAACTTTGGCCACTTCTGCAGTCGTTAATCTGGGATCCATTTCGATGTTCCTCTTGGCAGTCTTTTTTTGTCCTCTCCGATGGACCAGGAC
>NW_013767970.1:0-811 GCF_000517525.1 Limulus polyphemus
AACAGCTTGAGGACATCAGGTGGTGCAGCTGGGTAGGCCTTGTGTGCCATACTTTCCAAGTCCTGTGCCAGCTCTTGCAGGCTCTCCCCTTTAGCACGGACTCTAGTCCTAAACCTAGCTCTGTAGACATCGGACTGTTTTTGAGTTTTTATACCTGAGTTCTAGAGCTTCTACCAGTACTTTATAGTTGTGCCTGTCGTCTGCTGACAAATGTCCAAGTATTTCCAGTGGTTGTCTCTTCAGGCTTGTTGCCAGATACACTGCTTTCTGCTCCTCTGTCCATCCATTCATTTCTGCCAGGAGCTCAAATTGTGCTCTATATGCTTCCCACGGTGCCTTCCTATCGAACTCCCGTGGCTTCCTTCGTACTAGATCGCCCTTATTGCTGACACTCATATCTGGAATGTGACTTCTGGCAGGACTGAAGATGTCTGCATTAGGGTTTAGCTGCGGGGTGTGGAAGGGGCTTTCCATTGTCTGGGGCTGATTAAGTCGATGGTTAATGTATCTGTCTTGTGTAAAAGACAATAAATCATCCTTTAATGTATTCAATTCGCTTTGAAATTTACTAATGTTTTCTATTTGTACTTCTTGCCACTGTTGTTGACTTTCCTGTAGTTGCTTCTGACTTTCCTGCAACTGTTGGAGACTTTCTTCCTTGTTCCTTTTTTGTTCCAGTTGCCACTGCTGTAATCTCTCTTCTTGTTTCTTTTCTCGTTCTTCTTGTTTCTTTTCTTTTCCTCCAATAACTGCTGTATTTCTCTTCTTGTTTATTTTGCTGTTCGAGCTGCCACTGTTGCAGGTTTTCTTG
>NW_013767971.1:0-1464 GCF_000517525.1 Limulus polyphemus
ATACCTATTCTGCATTGAATTTGCTGAAATTCCCTCAACTTTAGATACCTTGCATAAGTCACTGTAACATCAAAACCCTTATAGAAATTATATCTCACTATACTATCGGTCTTTGTCATCTTGACATTATTGTTAATTTACAACATAAGCACTTTTCCTATGTTTTAGCAAATGATATTATCTTCTAATATAAAAGTAAGGATTCATGTCATAAACTATATTCTTATATTAAACGAATTCAAAGTTACAGTATTTGAGAAATTCAGATGTTGATGTTATAACTGGTAAAAAAAAGAACTTTTTTAACTTTCTAATCACATTTAATGTTATGGTATTAAATGGCTTGCTGTTGAAACGTGAAACCCATACTGGTCTAAAACTGTAAAGAAACCTGGCATTAAGCTGCAGATTTCTCCCAAAAATCCTCTTTGTTGGTAATGTATGGATCTTAAATGAAAGACAAATGTAAAAACACCATTTCAGTTCTAGTTCTGATATGCTATATGCATATGCCTACCAAGGAAACCATCAGTTAAATACCAGAATTTTTTCTTACGTTTTTATTGTTGTAAATAGATAAACGTTGAGGTATAGCCTATCTAGTTGATGAGTTATGGTAATTAGTGAAATGCCACATGGGTAGTGACTTGACTGGTATGTATTTTTTGCCCTGAAGAATTTTTATAGTCCTTCACTTTCTGCCTTTGAAAAAAATTCGGTTTTTCATAATGCACATTAATTGGAAAATATTTTGTGCAACTTAAAGCTCATTAATTGGAAGTTGCCACATTAAAGATTCATCATTTCTCAAGTTCATTGTTTCTCGTGTTTGCTGTTGTACCTTGTCTCTACATGGTTTTCTAGGACTATTTCAGTGAGTTTTCTAACAGTAGACGATTACCATAGCAAATTTTTCTACACTTGTGAGTGGTGATTTATTCTACTGATTTTCATACTTTGGTGAAATTGTGAGTGCATATTTTAGTATTTGATTATTATTATTCAAAGTTTTGTTTCAGAAACCTGCAGCAAAACCAGCTAGGTATTTTTCCCCAAAACATAGACAGATATACTTTATGAAATGCTGTGAATGTCCATGACCTATTTACAAAGTTGATTATTCTTCATTGCTATAAATACATAATATACGCAATGTTGTTGTGAGTGGTTTCTTTTGTCACCAATTTATTAGCATGATAACTCCACCAAGTCAATATCAGCATGAAATTTGGCACACTTGTTGATATTACACTTTTCCATAGCTTGAAATTTTTTAATTCAAAAATCTTTACCAATTGTCTTGTTATGAGTCTAATTACTACTAATGAAGGGATTAATTGCCCATAGCTTGTTAATATTGCAGAAAATTTGCAAAGTTTTTAATTCAAGCTATGAAGATGTTCACAAAGAGCATGTGTATAAATTTTCACATGTTTTTATCATTCCTAAGTAAAGTTATGATAT
>NW_013767972.1:0-2396 GCF_000517525.1 Limulus polyphemus
ACAACAACAAAAACAACGACAACACAGAACTGTCTTTGACGTATAGGTTCCAAACCACGGAGCATAAAAAAAAACACTAACATTTTTTTAAATTCTCCCCTGTTCTTATAATGCTCTATCCCACATTAAGAAGCGGGTAGTGAAACTGCTGGACGAACTTCCGGTACAGAACGGAAAAAGATGTGAAATGTAATAGATAGGAAGATTATAGGTGAATAAGTATGACACCTTTTATAACTTTTGGTAAAGCCTATAAGTTGAACAATTTAGCCCCTGTACCGTAACAGGGTGCCATTCATTTTTAACACCCTAATTTTAGCCCCAACTTGTCCATTTTCTTGTCCATTCTAATAAGCCGCTTGACATTGCTTAAGCGGCCTCCCCTGTAAATATTAAGTGGGTCTTTTTTGTCCAAATAAACAGGAGTGGGTGAATATTTTTGAATGTACACAGGGAGATCTTTGTGGTGGTGAAACTGTAAGAATGTATATAAGTTTGTTTATGTCCAAACAAACTCGAACTCTGGTCACGCGCTTTCGCTCTTCCCGCCCAATGCATTAACACCACAGTTAAGATGATGTACAGTCTTGAGTTAGAGTACTCATAAATGTATTGTCATCCAAGTGACACGGTTTTTAGATTACCAAAATAAGTATTGTTATGTTTATCTTTGATGTATTATTATGATCTAAGTTACATGTTTATTATGTAGATCCCAATACAAGTATTGTTAAGTAGTCATAAATGTATTGTCATCCAAGTTACACGGTTTTTAGATTACCAAAATAAGTATTGTTATGAATAATACATCAAAGATAAAGGGATCTACATAATAAACATGTAACTTAGATCATAGTACAAGTATTGTTAAGTATTCTTTGGTGTATTATCATGTTATATAACTGATACCTATGTTGTAGATTACAAAACGAGTATTAATAAGTAATTTTTGATGTATTATTCTCAAATTTACAAGTTAGGTTAGATTATGTAATAAGTATTGTTAGGTTTAATGTATTATCACCATCGTTACATGGTTGTTAGATTATGTAATAAGTATTGTTAGGTTTAATGTATTATCACCATCGTTACATGGTTGTTAGATTATCAAATAAGTATTGTTAGGTTTAATGTATTATCACCCGATATCATTACATGGTTGTTAGATTATCAAATAAGTATTTTTAAGTTTAATGTATTATCACCATCGTTACATTGTTGTTAGGTTATTAAATAAGTATTGTTAGGTTTAATGTATTATCACCATCGTTACATGGTTGTTAGGTTATTAAATATGTGTTGTTAGGTTTAATGTATTATTACCCGATATCGTTACATTGTTATCAAATTAATAACAGTTGTTTATGGAAACAGTATGAAATGAAAAATTGGTGAGTTTCATGTGTAAATCACGTGTGCATGTTAATAAAAGGTGGTAGTTTTTGTGAAACTTATGTAGGATATTTACAGGTGAGGCTGATTACATTCACGCATTCTTCAGTATGTGTGAGAATAAGAATTGAACAATTATCGGAAAGACTGAAAATATGCAGTGGCTAAGATTAAAAGAAACATTAGCCACAAAGAACTAAAGCACCTGAAATAAACAAGAAATCCACAACCGGTGAGCTGATGTTAAAAGTGTGAGAAGAGAGAAAAAAAAAACTTTACATGTTTGAAATATGTAAACCTAGGTTTTCTGTGGTGAGTAACATGACAACTCGAAACACCTTACACATGTTTATTCATTTAAAGAAAACGCAAAAGTCATGTAAGAGAAAGAAGAAAAAAAACAACTCTCTCTCTTTGATATTTCTTGTTTATTTCGAACAACAGGTCGGGCGTGGCCTAGTTGTTAGCATGTCGGACTTTGATTCCAAGGGTTCGTAGTTACAGTTCCGTTACCGCGACAGTAAGCTTACTCTTTTGGTTGCTAGGATTATTTCGGACAATAAACTACATCCGTTGATGAATAGTACAAAGGGTAAAACCTGCCCTAACACTTATTTCTAATGACAGACACAATAGTCAGTGTATTTGCCTATCCGCGGTTCCCCATGAGAGCCAAAACAATCAGTGTGTCTGCCATCATTGGTTCCCCACGACAGACACAATAGCCAGTGTATTTGCCTTTCCTCGGTTTCCCATGACAGACACCTTAGCCAGTGTATTTGCCTATCCTCGGTTCCCCATGACAGACACAATAGTCAGTGTATTTGCCTATCCTCGGTTCCCCATGAGAGCCAAAACAATCAGTGTGTCTGCCTATCCTATGTTCCCCACGACAGACACAATAGTCAGTGTACCTGCCTACCTTGGTTCTCCATGTAGGACAAAAAATTAATGTGTCTGCCTATCATCTGTTCCCCATAACAGACATAATAGCCACTGTGTCT
>NW_013767973.1:0-812 GCF_000517525.1 Limulus polyphemus
GACAGTTATAATTACAACCGCATGCCAAACTTCAACACATCATAAGGTCATAAAGACCAGGTATATTCACTTGTTACATAAAATACTGCTCTAATTACAACAGCATGTCATAGTACAATACATCTTAAGGTCATAAAGACCCCGTGTATTAACTTGTTATATAAAATACAGTTATAATTACAACAGCATATCATTGTACAATAGATATCAAGGTAATAAGGTCCCCGTATATTCACTTGTTATATAAAATACTGTTATAATTACATCAGCATGTCATTTAAAATACATCATAAGGTCATAAAGACCCAGTGTATTCACTTTTTATATAAAATTCTGTTATATTACAACGGCATGTCATTTTGCAACACATCATAAGGTCATAAAGACCCAGTGTATTCACTTGTTATATAAAACTCTGTTAAAATTACAACAGCATGCCAAACTTCAATACCACCTTTAGGTCATAAGAACCTCGTGTATTCACTTGTTATTTAAATACATTTCTAATTACAACAGCACGTCAGTGCACTATACATCATAAAGTCATAAAGACCCCGTGTGTTCACTTGTTATAAAAAATACAGTTATAATTACAACCGCATGCCAAACTTCAACACATCATAAGGTCATAAAGACTAGGTGTATTCACTTGTTAAATAAAATACTGTTATAATTACAACAGCATGTCATTGTACAATACATCATAAGGTCATAAAGCCCTGTGTATTCACTTGTAATTTAAAATACAGTTATATTTACAACCGCATCCCAAACATCAACACATCATAAGGTCATAAAGACTAGGTGTATTC
>NW_013767974.1:0-813 GCF_000517525.1 Limulus polyphemus
AAGTGTAAAAGACCAACATTAAACAACAGTAGATATTAACGACATTTGAACAAGTAGTAATATACCAGTGTCAAAGACCAACATTAAACAACAGTAGATATTAACGACATTTAAACAGGTAGTAACATACAAGTGTAAAAGACCAACATTAAACAACAGTAGATATTAACGACATTTGAACAAGTAATAACATATCAGTGTCAAAGACCAACATTAAACTAGACAAAGGTGCAGGTATTATCATTTCTACAAGCATTCATATACCAGTTTCAAATGTTGACCCTAAACAACAGAAATTTTCTGACATTAATCATCAGTTTTTCATATACCACTGTCATCCAGCAACATTAACTTTCAAACAGTAAGTTTCTCATTATAAAATTATTGGAAACATAGTTTTAATTTATAATAGTTTTATTTTTCATGCAAAAAATATATATATTTTGTTTTAGTTATATGAATAGCTAATTTGTTTTCAAAAACTAATTTCCTATTTTCACAAGTCATTTTTGATATTTATATTACTAAATGATATTGTTACGTCTCCGTTCGTTCGTTAATTTTCTGCAAATTCGTTCCGACAAAACTTTAGCGACATAAGTCCTTTCATATATAAAACTGGTTTATTCCTTCCGAATACAATTTTACAATACACTTAATTTCAACAGTCGCTCTATAACAACGCTATAACTCACGTCGCACGTGGCCAACAATATTTTGTCCGCATACATTCAATTACTCATTACCCCCCCCCCCGGTCGCTTCGTGGCGGGTCTTATATATACAAGACTACACTATATCTAGAAAGATCAC
>NW_013767975.1:0-1586 GCF_000517525.1 Limulus polyphemus
TAACGTAGCTAGTATACTGCTCAGATTTTGTTGACTTTACTACAATAATAAAATTTCTATCAACATTCAATTAAATATTTTAGTACACAAAAACCAATGTTTATTGATAGGAATAGAATTTTCATGTAACAGTGTTTCTTTGTTAATATTCTGTGGAGAATTAAAAGGTGGCAACTTTTTCAATATTCCGTTTGTTTGTTATTAATGTCTCTTTAATTGGCCCCCCAGTGGCATAGCGGTATGTCTGCGGACTTACAACGCTAGAATCCGGGTTTCGATACCCGTGGTGGGCAGAGCACAGATAGCCCATTGTGTAGCTTTGTGCTTAATTACAAACAAACAAACTCTTTAATTGAGTAAATTGAGTGGTGAGGGTTGAGAACCTCATATCACATTACAGATTATGTATGCACATTGTGCCTATCTTCTCCATTTTTATTTAGTAATTGTTTGTGGCTACTAGTAAAGGTATATCTCTTGTATTTATTAAAACATATAAATATAATACTTGTTTGTTAACACGTAATGCATGCCTCAGGGGTAAAATTTGTTTCTCAGTCCCACGGGGCTATTTAAACCGAAAAAAAAAGATAATTGGTTGAAATTTTTTGCATTGATTCTCTCATAACGTAACGGAGCTATATCCGGGGTCTTCTTGAACCTATTAAAATTATTCCAATATTCTATAATATTTACTAGATTTGTATTTTCCATTGATTTGTTTCAGAAAAAAGATTGCCAAAATGGCACGTTAACATGTAAATGCAAAAATGCCAATTGTGGTATGTGGAAAATGTTTCAGGTGTGACTGCAATCATGATTCCAAAAGCGTAGAAGAGAAACATGAAACACAAAATGGGTCAAAAGCCTGAATCAAAGTTACACAATACAAGAAGATTAGAAACACAAAGGAATTATGTTGAGCTTCCAGATTCTGTGATTGAGGGAATCAAGACTTGCTCATGCAAGCCATAGATGTACGAGATTCAAAAACTGAGTGAGCTACAGGCAGCATTTTCTATGAATTCTTCACATTATTCCCATTTTCCAGGCAGTGAAGTTCGACAAGGTACACATGATAAAGAAATATCAATAAAAGATATTCCATATTACAAGCAGATGGTTTCCTTTCTGTCAATAGTGATTGCAAACATTTGCAAAATTATTTTCCCAGTAGATCCAATTTAACTTATGGACATGCTGATAGATTACTAAAAATGCACTGGTAAGAGTTTAAACCTTTGTTATGACATTTGCAGAGTGCAAAAGACATTGAGTGGAGGTTCAATAAATAAAATGTGCTCGTGGCTTTGTTATGTCACCATTTCAATTTGAGACAAGTAGAGGCCTTGCACAAAAACACATTGCCAGATGAGAAACCTCCACGAAGGTTTTAATAAAATTGGTATTCACCAAACAAAACTTGTCGTACTTGTCAAATTATCTTTGCTTTTATGGATGATTTGATGGAAAAAAGTTATTACAGATCATCATCATATGCTTGATGATATTTTTAACAAAATGAAGTTGTACACACGAGTTCGATGTTGCACACTTAATCAACGGGAGGAAATTTCAAAGTTAAA
>NW_013767976.1:0-813 GCF_000517525.1 Limulus polyphemus
GTCACCTAGAAGACGTGGCCGCTATCAGTCGATGTACAATTGTGACCTCACTTTGATTGACAGGTGAGAGACGGCCTGATGGACACAATATTGAGTTCAAAGTGACCGTCTGGGACTTGGGAAGAGGTGACCACAAGCCGAGTTGACTAGTATGCTGGTCTGGACTCGACATTCGTTTAAATAAAATAAGTCACAAAGTGGACGAAGACGATTGACGTCATTAATCGCACAGGACCTTCTCAGGCAAGATAATAATATGCGTGTGAGTACCGGAAATAAGTTCTCTTGATCTGATATACTCAGTCGAGGTGGTGATGCCAATTTGAGTGGGTGTGGGTTTCTTTTCTACTGTGCTTTGATTTTATTGTGACCGGAGTGTATATCTAAGAAAGCTAGAATAAGTGAGGAAATGGCCCAAGAACAGGAATTAACGGTGTCAGTGACAGTTTCTGTTCCTGGTCCATCCTGTGTCCACGAGCTATCTGACAACGATTGGCCTAGCTGCTGGACTGCCGATCCAAAAAAAATGATTTTTGCAGGAAGTACAATTGGATAAATATAAGAAATAACAAACCTGGGTGTACGCCTTGCCATAAAATTGGAACTTTTAGAGTGGAAACGAAGACAGAAATGAAAGTTTCTAAAGAATGAAATAACTTATTTTGTTGAAAGCCCACTGCAACAGCCTCTGTCCTTGCGGAAAAAAACTTTTCGATCACAAGGAAACTGCAGTAAAATTGTTGGTTGAAGTTGAAAAAAGAGACCATTGAAAATGCGTGTTTGAAAGCATTATCTCACGAAAAAGTGATTACC
>NW_013767977.1:0-1277 GCF_000517525.1 Limulus polyphemus
TTTATTCGACTTTGATAATGATTTTTTTAGTCCATCTAACAATAGATTTTGTCAACCATGATAACGGTCTTTTTAGTCCTTCTTACACTAGATTTTTTGATATTCATAATGGTCTTTTTAATATTTCTTACATTAGATTTGTCGACTTTGATAACATTCTTTTTAGTCCATCTTACACTAGATTTTGTCGACTTTGATAACGGTCTTTTTAATCCTTCTTTCACTAGATTTTTTCGACTTTGATAACGGTTTTTAGTCCTTCTTACACTAGATTTTTGTCGGCTATGATAACGGTTTTAAGTCCTTCTTACACTACATTATGTCGACTATGATAATGATCTTTATAGTCCTTCTTCCACTGGATTTTGTTGTCTTTGATAATGGTCTTTTAGTCGTTTTTAGAATAGATTTTTTCGACTTTTATAATAATTATTTTTAGTCCTTCTTCCACTAGATTTTGTCGACTTTGATAACGGTATTTTTAGTCCCTTCTTACACTAGATTTTGAGGGCGTAGATAATTGTCTTTTTAAACCTTCTTACAATAGCTTTTGTTGACTTTCATAACGGTCTATTTAGTCCTTCTTACATTAAATTTTGTCGACTTTGATAACGGTCTTTTTAATCCTTCTTACACTAGATTTTTTCGACTTTGAAAACGGTTTTTAGTCCTTCTTCCACTAGATTTTGTCGATTTTGTTAACGGTCTTTTTAGTACCTTTTTACACTAGATTTTGAAGGCGTAGATAATTATTTTTTAAACCTTCTTACAATAGAGTTTGTTGACTGTCATCAGGGTCTATTTAGTCCTTCTTACATTAGATTTTTTGGAATTTGATAGCGGTCTTTTTAGTCCCTCTTCCACTAGATTTTGTCGACTTTGATAACGGAGTTTTTAGTCTTTCTTACACTAGATATATTTTTTTAAAATGATCTTTTTAGTCTTTCTTCCGTTAGATTTTTTTACTTCTATAACGGTATTTTAAGTTCTTCTTACACTATATTTTGTCCACTATGATAATGAATGGTCTTTTTAATCATTTTTACACTAGATTTTGTCGATTTTGATAACGGTTTATTTAGTCCCTTTTATACTAGATGTTTTTGTTTTTGATAGTGATCTTTTTAGTCCTTCTTCCGCTAGATTTCTTCGACTTTGATAATGATTTTTTTAATCCTTCTAACAATAGATTTTGTCGACTATGATAACGGTCTTTTTAGTCCTTCTTCCGCTAGATTTTGTTGTTTTTGATAATTGTCTTTTCAGTCCTTTTTCAA
>NW_013767978.1:0-813 GCF_000517525.1 Limulus polyphemus
ATACATTAACTCGGACATAACAAACGTACATGATCATATATATAAGGTTTGTTGTTGCTGTTGCTATACGTACCTGAATTGAGGTTTGTTGTTGTTGTTGCTATACATACATAACAAAACTACAAGATCATATCAAGTGAAAAGTTTGCACCTCTAGTTTCTGTTATCGAAAGTTAAATGTTAAAAGCGTAATTTTTGCAGCCTTTAGAGTTTTTTTTTCCGTTGAAGGGTCAAACCAACCAGTCACGCAATAGACCAGTTACGTAGCATATGTAAAGAACCACATATTCCAAACAGTGTAGAAGTTTTACAGTCGTTGCCACTCTTACTGATTAAATATATTGATTAATTGTTTATAGTTTTATTTCGCTTGTTGACATTCTCTTTGGCATCTCCATCTTGGCATGAGACGAAAATCGATCTAGAGGCTTTATTCGCCATTCTTTTCTAGAGTTTTGGAATCAACTTTTGTGTTTTTATATAGTTCTAGTGTTAAAATGTACTTCAGGAATTTGAACTGAAGTTAAACGGATTGTTACGTCTCTGGTCGTTTGTTATTTTACCGTAAAAATTCCTTCCGAAAAATTTCAGGGATACAAGTCCTTTCTTAAATAAAACTAGTTTATTCTTTCTCAATACAAATTTGCAATACACTTAATTTCCACACTCAGTTTAACTTAAACACACGCAAGAATTCACAACGATTCACGAACTTTAATTACGGCTTGACTTGATTATCTGTCTTTATATCTCTCTGTCTGCAATTATTCTCCATTGTCACTTCTTGGTCGGTCATATATATACAAAATAGGA
>NW_013767979.1:0-813 GCF_000517525.1 Limulus polyphemus
TTAATGATTTTCACTTTCTACATCAAGAAGCAAGTAAATGATTTTCACTCCCTACAACAAGAAACAAGTAAATGATTTTCACTACCTACATCAAGGAACAAGTAAATGATTTTCACTCTCTACATCAAGAAAAAAGGAAATGATTTTCACTCTCTACATCAAGAAACAAGTAAATGATTTTCACTCCCTACTTTAAGAAACAAGTTAATGATTTTCACTCTGTCCATCAAGAAAAAGTAAATGATTTTCACTCCGTACATCAAGAACCAAGTAAATTATTTTCACTCCCTACAACAAGAAACAAGTAAATGATTTTCACTACCTACATCAAAAAACAAGTAAATGATTTTCACTCTCTACATCAAGAATCAAGTAAATGATTTTCACTCCCTATAACAAGAAACAAGTAATTGATTTTCACTCCCCACAACAAGAAACAAGTAAATGTTTTTCACTCCCTACAATAAGAAACAAGAAATTGATTTAGACTCTCTACATCAAGAAACAATTAAATGATTTTCACTTCCTACATCAAGAAACAATTAAATGATTTTCACTCTCTACATCAAGAAACAATTAAATGATTTTCACTCCCTACAAGAAGAAACAAGTAAATGATTTTCACTCCCTACAACAAGAAACAAGTAAATGAATTTCACTACCTACATCAAGAAAGAAGGAAATGATTTTCACTCCCTACATGAAGAAAAAAGTAAATGGTTTTTCACTACATACATCAAGAAACAAATAAATGATTATCACTACATACATCAAAAAACAAGTAAATGATTTTCACTCTCTACTTTAAGAAAC
>NW_013767980.1:0-810 GCF_000517525.1 Limulus polyphemus
AACAGCTTTCACTTTGTCATCATTTGTGTGTATTCCTTCAGAAGAGTGTTTAAATCCTAAATATGATCCTTCTGATTGGCAAAATGTGCTTTTTTAGAAACTTTTATAGTAGGATTAACTATATGTAGCTTGTAGAAAACCAATTCACGATCTTTGAAGTGTTGTTCAAATGTGAGTGAAAACACTATAATATCATCAATATAAGCCTTGGAACATTCAGTTGCTCCTGTTAAAGCCTTATCTATAAGTCTTTGGAAGGTGGGAGGTGCATTTTTAAAACCAAAAGGCTTCACTTTAGCTGGTAAAGTCTGTTACCCGTTATTAAGATAGTCTTATGTTGATATTCCATCTTAACAGGCATCTGTTAATATCCACTGGATACATCTAATGTACTGATACAAGCTGCCCCTGACAAAGTATTCAAATATTACTTATATGAGGCAACGGATAACGGTGAGATTTTGAGACTTGGTTTAATTTCCTGTAGTCAAGACAGAACCTAAAATCATTAATCTTCTTCTTAAAAATAACAACTGGGGAAGCCCAAGAAGACGTTGAGGGTTCAATTAACCCATCACGAAGCATTTCACCCTCTTGATCATGTAGCACTTATAATTTATTTGGAAAATAACGATAAAATTTACTAATCACTGGCTTTTCTGTCATGGTTACAATACTATATTCAGACAAGTCTTTGAGGCCAGGTTTATTGTTTAAAATATCAGCATATTTCAACACAAGTTGCTTTAATTGCTTACAGTCTTTACTCTTTAAATGTGAATATTGTACTTCTTCAGTCAGTACCTTTTT
>NW_013767981.1:0-812 GCF_000517525.1 Limulus polyphemus
ATAAAACTGTGTTGTTTAATGACCCCCCCCCTCTCAACGGTTGTCAAACTTAGATTCCTGTACACAGCTCCAGGGTTCAACCAACATTTACGTTGGTTGAAACTTCACATTTTGAGTTACAGCCGTGCCATAGCATAGTGATATATACAGAGTTTATAAAATAGTTTTGAAAAAATAACTGAATAAAAACACTTCTCAAAACTGCATACACTAGAGTGCATTATGTCTGTATTCATGGGCGCCCACAGAAATATTTTTGGGGAGGGGGAAACATGTATGTAGGGGGATCAGTTTTTACAGTGAAAGTCAACAGACTAAAAGAATATGTGCTATGGGTGCTTAAACGCAAACACACAGATTTACAGTTTTAACAAAAATTACTAAAGATATTTAGTTTAACCGCGATATGTTAAGTTTACATCATATTACGTGCAATGTAAGGGAGACAAATGCCCCCTTTTGCTCCTTCCTGCGGGCGCCCATATCCGTATTTTATGTTTTACATTCTTATTGTATATGTAAATATAGGTACGTGAAGGAAAAGGTTTTGGGTTCTCTCCATTAATGCTAATTCGATATGAAACTGTAGATGTTTCATTAATTTCTCTTCTGTTCTTCGAGCAGGCGCACTGGCTTTAATTAACACTTGCCATCTTTTATAAATATAAATTGTGTTACCACTCTGGACAGCTACAAAAAGCGTTATTCAGTATTAGATAGTTATTTATTATTAAAACGCCCTCTCACGGATGATATAGTTTTACACTCTGGACAGCTACAAAAAGCGTTATTCAATATTAGATAGTTATTTA
>NW_013767982.1:0-812 GCF_000517525.1 Limulus polyphemus
TTTTACCAACGAATAGTGGGATTGACCGTCACATTATAACGCCCACACGGCTGAAAGGGCGAGCATATTTGGTGGGACCGGGATTCAAACCCGCGACCCTCAGATTGCGAGTAGAGCGCCATAACCACCTGGCCATGCCGGGCTGACAATTAAAAGAAAAAAAGAACCTTATATTTAACATCTGCAGCGGACAGTGTTAAAATCCACGCGTTAGCCACGATGCGACAAACTACTATTCTGGTGACACAGAATTTATGTTTCACCCATCGATCATTTAATCATTATACATACAAAGTTATTTAAGGCATGCACGTGAAAATATTTTATTAACTCTATCACGTCCCCCGGTGGAACAGCGCTAAATTTCCAGACGTTAAAATCCGGGGTTCGATTCCTCGCGGTGAACATAGCACATTGCAAAATGTGGCTTTGCTCTAAAAAAAAACACTGTATCGGCATGTCATATATGCACAAAGTAATTTTCCTTCAAATGTATTAATTGCAAAATATCATAACAGCGTTCAAGAAAGTCTACATGTAACACAGCTTAACGCACGCGCGAAATCGATGGAATAGATATATTTCAAACAGCACACATTATAAAATTAAATGAGAGGTAATAGTTTACTATACTTATCTTTTCACTGCTCAAGTGGTGGTCTCAACTGAAAATTTACTAATACGTTATGCGAAATACTGATTTTTAGAATACACAGATGTATGTCAGGCCTTGATATAGTGTGTATATACCGAATTTTTCGGAGTATAAAACGCACCCTTATTTTCAAGACAAAGTTTTGGGGGAAAAAGCT
>NW_013767983.1:0-1197 GCF_000517525.1 Limulus polyphemus
TACCCTACTATCTAGTAAATAGCTAGAGCATTTGTCCAAGGTACAGGATAGTTCTAGAAACGTGGCGTCACACTAGTCATGTGACTCGCTGACGCAACACTGCCCCCTCCTTAATATTGTTCATCCCGAACAATAACCACATATAATAAACCAATAACAATTAACAATAACTTAATTAACTGTACAGAATTACAAATACAAAATTACAATTCAACAAAGTCTTTTAATTTTATGGGACATATCTTCTTCCGTACTGGTCTCCGTCTCGTTGGCTTCTGCTTCATGTGGGATTCATCTGCTTCATCAGTAAATGTCCTTTCATCAGTAACAGTCACATCAGTGGTAGTAACTTCACCAAGAGCTTCACCGTTTCCCTTCTCAAAACTGAGTAGAGTTTCTTCTTCGATGATGGCTTCTTCAGGTGGCACGTCTTTAGCAGCGTCATTTGTTCTGTTTTCCACTTTGTCCCAACTGAACTGTCCTGGACCGTGATAACGCCAAAGCCTGTTGGCATGCACCTCTTTTGGCTTACCTCGCCGACCACGTTTTACCCAGAAAGTCACGTCTGAGAGACGATCCACTATGTTATATGGGCCTTCCCATGAAGAAGACAACTTAGGAGAATTCCCTTTGATCTTCCTGGGATTATACAACCATACCTTGTCTCCTGGTACGAAGCTGACTTCAGTAGATCTCTTATCATATCATAAGTTAACTTCATCGAATCAGCAGACGTTTTCAAGTTTGAACGTACTTGATGGTGAATATCATCCATCCTTTCCGATAACACTTTCACAAACTCTGACACATTATCAGGCAACTCTTCATAAGGTGGGTGTCCCTTACGCTTGGGTTTTCTTTTAGCACTACATGTACTGCATGTCCTGCACCATTCTTCTACATCTCACCTCATACCTATCCAGTTAAATCTTTGTCATAGGTGACTCAATGTCTTCTTAATTCCGAGATGTCCTCCTGTTAAAGTATCGTGGGATTGACGCAGCACAACTTCCCGTAACTTTCTCGGTATAACTGTTTGTCAAGTCGTCAATTTCCCATCTGTAGTTTCCCATCTACGGATTGTTTGAAGTTAAGCACAAAGCTACACAATGGGCTATCTGTGATCTGCCCACCACGGGTATCGAAACCCGGATTCTAGCGTCGTAAGTCCGCAGACATACCGCTGTGCTACTGGAG
>NW_013767984.1:0-814 GCF_000517525.1 Limulus polyphemus
CTAGGGTTCTAGCTTTGGTTGTTTATTGTATTTTCACTTGCTTCGAACATTAGGGTTCTAGCTTTAGTTGTTTATTGTATTTTTACTTGCCTGGATCACTAGGGTTCTAGCTTTGGTTGTTTATTGTATTTTCACTTGCTTGGAACACTAGGGTTCTAGCTTTAGTTGTTTATTGTATTTTCACTTGCTTGGAACACTAGGGTTCTAGCTTTGGTTGTTTATTGTATTTATACTTGCCTGGATCACTAGGGTTCTAGCTTTTGTTGTTTATTATGTTTTCACTTGCCTATAAACATAGGTTGATAACTCAGTAATAATTGGTAGATCATAATACAGCATGTTTTGTAATTTCAACACTTCAAGTAATGGTAGTACAAATATTTATGTCAGGGTCGGGCGTAGCCCATGGTTAGTGAGCCAAGATAGTCAATTCGAGAATTCGTGTCTGACATTCCGTAGTCTCAGAAATGCGCTCCGTACTTTGGGGACATGAGTGCTCTGTAAAAGTGATGGTAAAAAAAAAACACTATTCGACCGAACAGAGTATACCAGTAGTTGGCGGTGGATGCTTTAGACTAGCTATCTTCAAAATTAAGGACGGCTATGCGCAGATATCCATTGCGTAGCTTTGTGTGAAAATTGTAAAATATAAATACTATTTATGACATTTCTTTTTTACTTAATCGCAACATTTCAAAAAGTGATTGAACAAAAAAATGATGTTACCAAAGTGTCAAAAATATGAAAATTATTTTAATTTTTGTCAAAAAAAAGAAGTAGTCGCGTGAAACATTGGCCCTTAAAGACTTTACAC
>NW_013767985.1:0-812 GCF_000517525.1 Limulus polyphemus
GCTCAGAATGTCCCCCTAGTGGTTTTCTCAGCCTTTCTAATGTGGCTTCGCCAATTCTTTCTTTTGAACCAATATTTCAGTGAGGTAGGTTGTGTCTTTAGTCTGCTTGAAATTATCTTTTTTTTAGACCCAAATACAGCTTAGTTACTAAGTTTGATAAATTATACTGGAATTCTCTGGTATTGATGTAGTAATTTATGATTTTTTATTTATTCAAACGTATATATAAAACCTAAAAAAAATATTTTGTTTCATATCCTCCACATGCAAAATTTTTAAAGACTTAGCAACCTACATCAAGCAGCAACCGAGTACAAAGGTTTTAACTAGAAGAGATAATTGTTTGATTTACTTCTTTATTTACTGTTCTATGTTTTAAGAAAAAATAAGTTTAAGAACTTATTTCAAAATAGCAATAATCTATATACATATATGTTACATAATAATTGAAATGTGACTGTATTTTACAAAATACTAGTCTATTAAAACACAGCCAAGACAGGTCACATTGTACAGACCAAAGATCAGTTTTATGTTATTTGATACGGTAACATGAGTGCACGTGAGCCGCGTCATTAAAACTTCTGTATTGTTAGCCAGGCACGGGTTAAAGGTCAATACAATAAAAATATATAAATGTATAACGTTATGAGATTTAAGCTATTTAGTCTAAACATTTGTTTTCTTTTTATAACTTGTGTTCATTCTAGAATGAAAGAGGCATAATTTATGTTTATTTCCTAATTTTTTATGGTGGTTGCGAGATCGTTAAAATCTACAAACCCGTACGGAGATGAATTACTAAAAATAAC
>NW_013767986.1:0-813 GCF_000517525.1 Limulus polyphemus
TCGGGGCAGTGATCATTTTTCCATCATACTGACAGAGGTTGGCCATGGTCGATGCCACCCGACCCGAGTGCCACGGTGGAAGCTGGACCAGGCTGATTGGCCATCTTTCACCGCTCTCTCTGAACTTGATCCTGCCTTCGTCTGTCTTCCATCAATAGACGATTGTGTGGTGGCAGTGACTGACTGTATCGTCCAGGCGGCTGTTTATTCTATTCCTAAGACCTCGACACGTTTTCCACGGTATCCTCGTCCATGGTGGAGTCCTGCCTGCCAGGAGGCACGGAAGGCTCAAAAACGGGCCTGGGATACCTTCCGACGGTATCCCACTCTTTCTAATCGCATTGTTTATCAGTGGGCCCGTGCCCATGCTTGGCAGGTTCGACGTCAAAGCCAAAAGGAGTCTTGGATTAAGTTCATTACTAGCATCTCTTCTACCACCAGTTCCAAAACTGTATGGTACAAGATTCGGAAAGTCACTGGGAGTTATGCTTCTCATCCCCTTTCCATCTTGCTCTCCAATGGCCAGGAAGTTGCTGATGTCCAGAGCATTACTGATGCTCTCGGCCAGAGCTTTTCTCGTGCATCTAGCACTTCTGTTTCTTCCCCTGCCTTCTTGGCCATAAAGTCTCGAGCAGAGCGATCGCCTCTTTCTTTTCAGGCCGATCGTCTCTATGATTATAATCGCCCCTTTACAGTGGTGGAACTCAAACTTGATCTTCATTGATCTGGCAGTACATTGGTCGGACCTGATGATGTTCATTATGAGATGTTGCGCCATCTCTCTCCTGCCTCTCTTGCTATTCTTCTGGTTAT
>NW_013767987.1:0-811 GCF_000517525.1 Limulus polyphemus
ATTACGCGCCAGAAGAGATGAAGCAATGTTGGAAACGACGATCATCGGAGAGTTCGTGAGGCACCCAAACACCTTCTTTATGGAGTTTTCCCATATTCCTTAGATCTTTACGTATTGTTCAATGAGATTAAACAATTTTCGGAATATTAAGTTTATTTATTATCGTGTATTAGGTCGAACTTTTCCGTTCAAGTTAAAGTATTTCCGGTCCACTGAAGCGAAAACTAACGTGCTCATTTATGCATACCAAATCTTGTGAAAACAAAGCAAATAGTTCTTGCGGAAATAGAAGTGATGATATTTTCCTGATAAACGAACTTAAGTGCTGTATGCATTCGGTTTGAAGTTTAAAAAAAAGACTTAAGGGTAGCTTGTGTTCGTTCGAAAGCAGAAATGGGCATTACTTACGTGTGTTAAGTTTATTTATGTTCGCTCGAAAGCAGAAATGGGCATTACTTACGTGTGTTAAGTTTATTTATGTTCGTTCAATAGCAGAAATGGGCATTACTTACGTGTGTTAAGTTTATTTATGTTCGTTCAATAGCAGAAATGGGCATTACTTAAGTGTGTTAAGTTTATTTATGTTCGTTCGAAAGCAGAAATGGGCATTACTTACGTGTGTTAAGTTTCTTTATGTTCGTTCAATAGCAGAAATGGGCATTACTTACGTGTGTTAAGTTTATTTATGTTCGTTCGATAGCAGAAATGGGCATTACTTACGTGTGTTAAGTTTCTTTATGTTCGTTCAATAGCAGAAATGGGCATTACTTACGTGTGTTAAGTTTATTTATGTTCAAATTCGATGACGAGG
>NW_013767988.1:0-1129 GCF_000517525.1 Limulus polyphemus
CCCCATCTTTTTTCATACTTAATGGTGAGAATTGTAGGACTAGGGGACACACGTTTAAATTTTGCAAGGTTGGAGTTATCTTGAGCTAATACAGTTATATTTTTCAAAAATGATGGTTGGCCTTTGAAACGGGTTACCATCAGATGTTTCGGAGACAGTACATTTAAGTGAGTTTAAGAGAATGCTTGATAACTTTATAAATGATAAGAGCTGTCTTTTTTTCTTTAATAGTTTTAATTTAAAAGGTGGGACAGCCAAGGTGGATCTATAGGTCCCTAAACATTATGTTATGCCGTCTGTTATGTTACGATTTTTATAAATTTATTATGACAGTCGCAATGAAACGGTAGTTTATGGAGTGGTTACATCTTTCGAAAATGATTATGTTTGTTACGTAAATTACATATCTTTATTTACATAGAAATAAACGTACAATATGAGAATTTTGATAATCTATGTATTATATTTGATAAAGAAAGAGCTCATTGATGAGTTTGCAATTGAACTTGATCTTGAACATAATATTGAAAAAATGTTTTAATACAACAATAACTTTTCTTTCCTCAATACTATAAAGGATATTTCCTAGAGTCATATGTTCACGTAATAGCTTCATAACAAATGTATATGCCATACTGAGCTAATACACACAAAAATCATAACAAATATTTCTTACTAAACATATTGTAAATTTCGCCGTATCTCATACAAATAACTATCAGTATCAAACGTTGGAATACACTGGTATCGTAATTTTAAGAATGCAGTATGTTTAAACCGAAATTAGTAGAGAACTTTAACACTTCAATAGAGATTTCTCGAGTTTATTGTTGTTACTTAGCATGTCGGTGAATCGTGCTTTAGTTCAATAGATAAACTCTGAAATGTATTGAACTAAGTAATACCTTAAAGTTTGATGTATCAAAAATTTGGAGAAATCACTGTTAAAATGTAATTAGAACGAAAAAATTACACCAGTAAGTAGCTTGCCAAAGTACTGAAGTTTTCAGTGCAAAATGTGAATATAAATTTCGTAAAAATCGATATTCATTGACTTCTGTTTGGAAATGTACACAAAAGTCATGTTGTATCAAAGCGCACAAAAGAACTGCAGCAAATCGGTTCTACT
>NW_013767989.1:0-813 GCF_000517525.1 Limulus polyphemus
CCATCTCTGGACAAGAATACCATCTTCAAGCTTTAACTGATCCCATTGTGCCCAATAGTTCTTTGTCACAGGGCTTAAACTAGGTACCTTCTCCCAAGCAGGGTATAAAACACTTGCTTGTATAAAATCAATTATTGGCTTCAAATCTTGGTCTTTCTCCTGTTCTGCTCTAATATCCAAATCTGGTTCCACTTCACCATCATCAACTCCTTCAGTCACTTTGACTTCAGCTTGATGGCACCTGGTTAGTCCAACCTCTCTTTTAACAATTACCGGAATTTGCCCTTTGTTGTTCCCAAACGTCATTTTATCAAAGTTAACTACACACTTCCTCGGTAGTAAGTAGTCGAACCCTAATATGCATGAGTCTTCAATGTCAGCCAAGTGTACTTTGTGTCTGTCCTTTATGCCAATGAGCTCAATAGTTACCCCCACTGGTCCCCACAATCTTGTATAATGTCCTGTCACACCACAAAGCTTCTGTACAGATTCTGGTACTCCTTTGTGATCTAGTACCTTGATGCTCACAAGGGTTTGCTGAGATGCAGAATCTATGACAAAGTTGCACCTTTGGCCATCCAGCTTTCCTGTCATGTATACACTGTGTGTGTGCTTGCCATTTTACACTTAGCTGTTGGGACTTTGCCGAAGCTGACTTATTGGTAGTATTCTTCTTACACTGGCTCCTCATATGTCCTTACTCTCCACTGCTCCAACAAACTTTCTGGGTAGCAGCCTTTTCTGCCATGACATCTTCTCTGTGTTGGAGTTGCCGGCATTGAACTCTCTTGTGTTCAGGTTTGTTACAGTGCC
>NW_013767990.1:0-814 GCF_000517525.1 Limulus polyphemus
AAACGGTTTTCCTCGCTCTGCCATCTTATGCAATATTTCGTAACTTGTACGAGTGACAGATTCAATTTCAGCAAACATTCTCGTGAAGAGATTCTTTTGAGATTCCAAAGTACGTTTCATGAACTCAAATTTCTCAGAACGCAACTTTCCAGAAAACTTCGAATATGTTGACAGATGTTTTGTTTCATAGTGATGCCGAAGATTGTACTCTTTCAAAACGGCAACACTTTCGTTGCGTATCATGCAACTAGCTTTCTGGTTATTTGTTTCCACAAAGAAGTACTTTTCTCTCCATTCTTCATTGAAAAGGCGACGCTCAGCATCTACTTTTCTTTTCGTAGTAGCCATAACGATGGGTGAAGAAAACAAGATCTGAAAATGAAAAAAAAATTGTTTATTTACACATTGAATAGTTACCAAAAAAGTTTTAGAAAAATAATAAGTTTTCAAAATTTTTTGACATGTATATAAACATGACAAACTAAATGTAAGTAGTTCATGACATTAAATTACGTTATTACGTAATTGGTTTAAAAGTTTTTTATCGATAAGTTATTTGATTAAGCAATTTTTATAATTTGCCAATGTATTCGAAATTTATTATGTAAGTTAATTAGAAGAGCTTCATAAAATATAATTAAGATCATATTCAATAAAAATATTAAGAATCTTAATAGGCAAATATAGTATTAAGAATTTGATATTAATTTAATTAAAATTTTCGTTAATTTAATTAAGTCGTTTTTTGAGTGTATAGCCATTAAAATATAGGGCTTAAATAAATATCAAAGTTTGAAAAATATTAGATGCTTAC
>NW_013767991.1:0-812 GCF_000517525.1 Limulus polyphemus
AGTGTGTGGATCATTCGTTGAGAATTATAGCGTGTGTTTAAGTGACTGTGGAAATTAAGTGTATTGTAAAGTTGTATTGAGAAAGAATAAACTAGTTTTATTTAAAAATGGACTTGTATAGCTGAAGTTTCTCGGGAAGAATTTCTACCGGAAATGATCAAACGAGCAGAGATGTAACAAATAGTCCAGTCCTAATATGTATTGGTCTTCAATGTCAGCCAAGTATACTTTATGTCTGTTCTTTATGCCCATGAGCTCAATAGTTACTCACACTGGTCCCCACAACCTTGCATAATGTCCTGTCACACCACAGAGCTTCTGGTACTCCTTTGTGATCCAGCACCTTGATACTCCCAAGGGTTTGCTGAGATGCAGAATCTATGACAAAGTCGCACTTTTGGCCATCCAGCTTCCCTGTCACGTAGACACTATGTGTGCTTGCCATTTTACACTTAGCTGTTGGGACTTTCACGATGTGGGTTGGTGGGCGACCCTCAACACCAACCACTACTGGTTTCCCGAAGCTGTCTTATTGGTGGTATTCTTCTTACACTGGTTCCTCATATGTCCTTGCTCTCCACAGTTCCAACAATCTTTTTGGGTAGAAGCCTTTCCTGCCGTGTCATCTTCTCTGTGTTGAAGTTTCCAGCATTGAGCTTTCTTGTGCCTAGGTTTGTTACAGTGCCAGCAAAGTCCCTCAAACCTCTATGAAAGCTGCCCTTGAATCCTGATGACTGTACCAACCTTGGTACCTCTGTGCTGGACTTAACGTAGGATTCAAATTCAAGAGCTCTGGCCATTGCATCTTGTAG
>NW_013767992.1:0-814 GCF_000517525.1 Limulus polyphemus
GGTTCCACTTCACCATCATCAACTCTTTCAGTCGGCTTGACTTCAGCTTGATGGCACCTGGTTAGTTTAACCTCTCTTTTGCAGCAATGTCTGCAGTCATTTTTACAGGGTCTTCGGCTCAGTCCATCAGCATTACCATGGGATTTTCCTTCTCTATATTCAATATTATAATTATACTAGTCTATTTTTCCAATCCTAACATGCTAGTTGTCCCTCTGGGTTCTTTAATGATCTTAACCAGCGTAACGCAGCATGGTCTGTCCTAATGGTAAACCTTACACCATAGAGGTAAGGATGGAAATATGTCAGATTCTTTACTATAGCAAGGAGTTCTCTCTCTGGTCTACTCAACACCCTATTGAAGTAGGCCACCACATGTTCGTTTTCGCCCACTTTCTGAGACAACACTTCTCCAAGTCCGACATTACTAGCATCACAATCCAGTATGTACAGCAGTGAGGGATCTGGAAGCCTTAAAAGTGGAGCAGAGGCCAATTTTTCTTTCAACGTCTTGAAAGAATGCTGGCAAGAAACTGTCCATTCAAACTTTTGGCCTTTTTTACTCAAATCATGTAGTGGAGCAGCTATAGTTGCAAAGTCCTTCACAAACTTGCTGTAGTAAGTACAGAGTCCCAAGAAACTTCTTAGCTCTCCCACATTGTTTGGTGTTGGCCAGTCATGCACTGCTTTCACCTTATCAGGATCAGTTTGTACACCATTCTCACTAACAATGTGGCCTAAGTAAAGCACCTCTTTCTGGAACAAATGACATTTCTTGGGATGGAGTTTGAGGTTTACTGCTTTCAAATGCTTG
>NW_013767993.1:0-813 GCF_000517525.1 Limulus polyphemus
TTTGTTAATAACTAATTGGTGTCGAGAATATAGAAAGTGGCCAGAAGACTATGTAATAAAGATATAAATAGCATGAGATGAGCGGGAAGCAGTAAATAGACAGATAATAGCAAAAGGGAATACAGTGGGGTGAAGTTAAGTACTGCAAAGGTGATAGGCCTAACGTTTAATATTGTTACGTCTCCGTTTGTTAATTAACTTTCCGTAACTTTGTTCCGACGAAACTTTAGCGACACAAGTTCTTTACTTAATAAAACTGGTTTATTCTTTCCGAATACAACTTTACCGATACACTCAACTTCAATAATCGCGCTAAACAAACGCTGTAACGTCTCTCGTGCTCTCTGACTGCAGTTCAATTACTCACTGTCTATACACACATTACATTACCCTACCGCGTCACGTTTTCCCCCTCTTATATATACCAGACTACCCTATCTAGTAAATACTAGAGCATTCATGAAAGAACAAGATAGTTCTAGAAACTAGAGGGCGCCACAGTAGTCACGTGACCTTGATGACGCAACAATATGTTAGAGTGAAACTAACAGTATAAAAAAGATAAGAAGGATAATTTTATTCCGTCAAAGCAAATAGGCCTAAGTGGACTTTTGACAACAAGAAGAGAACTATATATAGATAGTGTTTATTATTGCGTCAGCGAGGTCACGTGACTGGTATCACGCCACGTCCTTCTCGAACCTTCGTGAATTATCGGGAGACTACTAGATTGGGGGTATATAAGACCGGCCACGAAGCGACGGGGAGGCAATGAGTAATTGAACTGCAGTCAGAGAGTGTGCAATTGAACTG
>NW_013767994.1:0-813 GCF_000517525.1 Limulus polyphemus
TTACAGTTACTGATGGTTAGAGAGGGTATGTTCCTTGGTGACCATACAAGGATAATGTCTAGGGCTTACAGTCACTGATGGTTAGAGAGGGTATCTTCTTTGGTGACAATACAAGGATAATGTCTAGGCCTTACAGTCACTGATGGTTAAAGAGGGTATGTTCTTTGGTGACCATACAAGGATAATGTCTAGGCCTTACAGTTACTGATGGCTACAGAGGGTATGTTCTTTGGTGACCATACAAGGATAATGTCTAGGCCTTACAGTTACTGATGGTTAGAGAGGGTATGTTCTTTGGTGACAATACAATGATAATGTCTTGGCCTTACAGTCACTGATGGCTACAGAGGGTATGTTCTTTGGTGACCATACAAGTATAATGTCTAGGCCTTACAGTCACTGATGGCACTCTATGTTATGGTCCTGGATCTGCACTATATTTTGTTCAGCTCACTATATATCTGCGACTATTTCAGTGAGTTTTCTTACAGTAGACGATTACCATAGTAGACTTCTCTACTCTTGTGAGTGGTGATTTATTATACTAATTTTCGTACTTCGCTTGTTAAACGCGTTTGTACACGAAACCTACTGTTATTTTTAGTCCTTTTTGTTCCTCAACACCTATTGTTATTTTAAATCTTTTTTGTTCCTTAACACCTACTGTTATTTTTAGTCCTTTTTGTTCCTTAACACCTACTGTTATTTTTAGTCCTTTTTGTTCCTGAACACCTACTGTTATTTTTAGTCCTTTTTGTTCCTTAACACCTATTGTTATTTTAAACCTTTTTGTTCCTGAACACCTACTGTTAT
>NW_013767995.1:0-1184 GCF_000517525.1 Limulus polyphemus
GCTAGTAGTTAAATAAAATAGTTAAACATGCTAGCATCGAATAAATCTCAACAATGATAATAAACTATTCGTTGAAAATTTAACCTCATTCAATTGTTTAAAACACAATAAACTACAAACATTGTGTTAATTAAGACATTTTAAAAACTTAGAAACAGAATAATAACAAACAAGCTGAGGTACCCATCCTTTGTTCAGGTTATGAACTTAAAAAACATGTGCGGGTGGAAAACGGTGGATACTGTGATACATTTATTTACTGTATCTACACTAGGACTATCTGCGCTAGTCGTCCCTAATTTAGCAGTGTAAGACTAGAGGGAAGGCAGCTAGTCATCATCACCGACCGCCAACTCTTGGGCTACTCTTTTAACCACGAATAGTGGGATTGACCGTCACATTATAACGCCCCCACGGCTGATAGGGCGAGCATATTTAGTGTGACGGGGATTCGAACCCGCGACCCACAGATTGCGAGTCGAGCGCCTTAACTGCCTGGCCATGCCGGGCCTGCAATAATGGAAGTCATTTTTTTTACTGCAATCCTCCACAGAAAGTGCTAGCGCACTCTCTGAGATTTGTAATACGTTTGTTCCCTTCACAAAATTTGTGTATGTGTGTAAGGACGTGGCGTCATTCATGAATGCTGTTAACATTAACTTATGTCAAAGATAATATATACTCAATAACAGCAATAATGGGGTTGCAGGTGGTTGTTAATCCTTCATTAACATTCCCCTTGTTCCAAACTATCATCCCACAAAGTGTGGTTGAGATTGGCCTAGCGACCTAGAAGTAGTTAGATAAGGGATAAACAGACACAGATATTTTTATGCATTTAGTATATAGATTGACAATGGGGTTGCAGGAGGTTGTTAATCCTTCATTAACATGCCCCTTGTTCCAAACTATCATCCCACAAAGTTTGGTTGAGATTGGCCTAGCGACGTAGAAGTAGTTAGATAAGGGATAAACAGACAGACACAGATATTTTTATGCATTTAGTATATAGATTGACAATGGGGTTGCAAGAGGTTGTTAATCCTTCATTAACATGCCCCTTGTTCCAAACTATCATCCCACAAAGTGTGGTTGAGATTGGCCTAGCGACGTAGAAGTAGTTAGATAAGGGATAAACAGACACAGATATTTTTATGCATTTAGTATATAGATTGACAATGGGG
>NW_013767996.1:0-1426 GCF_000517525.1 Limulus polyphemus
TATTCAAATTACATGTAAGTATACTTGGTTCACTTGATTAGGATTATAGTTAAACTGCATGAAGAGGTGAGTATTTATTTTGGAAGTTAACATTTCCTTGCCTCAATAGACCAACAAATGTGAATGGGTAACAAAACCTTCTACAACTTCAGGTATAATTCAAACTAGGCTACAGTTTGTTTTGTTTTGAATTTTGCGCAAAGCTATACAAGAGCTATTTTCACTAGCCGTCCCTAATTTAGCAGTGAAAGACTAGAGGGAAGGCAGCTAGTCATCACCACCCACCACCAACTCTTGGGCTACACTTTTACCAATGAATAGCGGGATTGAAAGGTGAGCATGTTTGGTGGGACGGGGATTCGAACCCACAACCCTCAGATTGTGAATCGAGCATCCGAACCACCTGGCCATGCTGGGCCCCAATAGAGTGTTTATTTATATTTTCTTATAGAAAACCACAGCGGGCTATCTGCTGTGGTCACCGAGGGGAACCAAACCCCCTGATTTAGCATGTTAAATCCAAACACTTTACCGCTTTATTTCCAGGGGACCTACAGAACACAGAACTTAACATGCTGTATTGCAGTTAGTTAATATATATTCTTTGCTTTATTTAACCTAAACTTGTGTTTATTTTAAATAGATACATTAATTAGATGTGATAATTCACTTCACATAGAATTAGAAAATAATTCTCATACTATAAACTGTGGTACACTATTTTGGTAATAGAGGACTTCTAAACTCTTTCTTTAAAAAATGTGTTAATATTATCTCAAGAAAATACATTTAGCTCACTGTGAAAATTACCGTTATTAGACCCTTTAAAAGAAAAGTTATATCACTGAACAAAACAGCCAAAATAAAATTAATGTTTTAAAATTTCTTTTGCTTGTTTGTTTATTTGTAGGTAAGAACAAAGTCAGAGAATTTTCTAATTGTCCTGTCCAATCATCTGAAAAACAAACAATACAATAAGGTTGACAAATACTAGAGTACATGTATTTTTTTTTAGTAATTATATATTTTAATTTATACAGGAAGAATATTTGTCCATGAGTGGGCACATTATAGGTATGGAACATTTGATGAACATGGCTTTCCTGGTGATCCTCTGTATCCACTTTACTATGGAATACCAGGACAGGAAAGCGAAGCTCGGGCAACTGACTGTGCTAATAATAAAATTCAATATGATAAAAAGTAAGTTTACAGGAAGTATTTTGCCTAAAGTAATAGAAGTCTTCAAACAGTTGATTTTTTTACCCCTGCAAAATAAATAATGAAATATTCTTTTATTGACAAGTTGCTATAAATGCTGTGTATATATATATATAAGTATTTTCCTCTGTGGAAATTTAACTTCTTTTTCTGTTGATGTTAATATTTTGGAATAAAATTAGATTTGGCCCAAAATTTACTGTTT
>NW_013767997.1:0-812 GCF_000517525.1 Limulus polyphemus
TTCTGCCATCTATGATTGGTATCTGAACCTTTTTCTAGTCTGTTTTCTTTATAAAACTGCGTCTGGGCGTGTTAAACCTCAGTTGTAAAACTTTTAGCCAATCCTAGTCGAAAGTGTCAATTTCAGTACCAATTATTCCAGTTGCTGTATCTCCCATTTGACAAATCATAGGATGATAAGGAAAGCACGTGATGAAACGTTGTTCTCTGGATTTTACAATATGAATGTAGGTGGTGCTTATTATAGTAACTGCCATTTTATGTAGAGGTTGTATTTAGTACTGGCCAATAGGGCTTTTCTGTAAGCGTTAGAAAAGTTGCTTCTGGAAACAACTGCATGGGATATATGTGACTTTTATTTTTCTTATATAGTAGCTTAAGTCATGCTGCATGGTATATCTGTTTATATTAATCATTATATTGAAAAATTAACTCAAAATAGATATATTTCTCAGGAAAGAAGTTGATCCACGATTGTTAGGGTTAAGAGTTACCGAGTGGCGAGTGCAAAGTCTTTACATGAATTAGACTTAGGACTTTCAACTGAAAGAGTTTGTGATTTTTTATATTCTTTTGAATTTAAATCTGTAGTTTTAATCTCAATAATTTAGCATAATTTTATATTTAGTTCATAATAATAATAATAATAATATGATTCAGTATTTAGAATGAAAAACTTGTGTGATTTGTACGTAATACTATTAGTACCACAAAAGAATTTTATATTTTTCCTTCTTACAATCTTTGCTTTGTCGTAAGACCCACACTTCTGTTGTTATTGCGTTAGAATTAAAACAGTCTAACTGATATATA
>NW_013767998.1:0-379 GCF_000517525.1 Limulus polyphemus
CTCCACTGTTGATGGCCTATAGGACAGCAGAGCATGAAACCACTGGAATACACTCCAGCAAAGTTGATGTTTGGTCGGGAACTTCGGTTGCCAGTGGGTCTGTTAACAGGACGCCCACCTTATGAAGAGTTGCCTGAGAATGTGTCAGAGTTTGTGAAAGTGTTATCGGAAAGGATGGATGATATTCACCATCAAGTGCATTCAAACTTGAAAACGTCTGCTGATTCGATGAAGTTAACTTATGATAAGAGATCTACTGAAGTCAGCTTTGTACCAGGAGACAAGGTATGTTGTATAATCCCAGGAAGACCAAAGGGAAGTCTCCTAAGTTGTCTTCTCCATGGGAAGGCCCATATGACATAGTGGATCGTCTCTCAGA
>NW_013767999.1:0-812 GCF_000517525.1 Limulus polyphemus
GGTTTATCCCTTCAACCATTTTCACTTGATGGAAACCCGACTTTAAGTCCAGAGTTGAAAACCACTTGGCTCCACTTAGAGTATCAAGGGTATCATCAATTCTTGGCAGTGGGTATGAGTCCTTTTCGGTTATACTGTTAAGAGCCCTGAAGTCCACACGTTGGGTCCCATCCTTCATCTCTCGGGAGCTGACCAAAGACTATCTGATTTCTTGACTATCCCTTCCATAATTAGGCCATCCATGCCCTTCTCCATCTCTTGTCGCTTTTCCAGAGCTATTGTCCTTGGAGGGATCTTTATTGGATGGTGATTGCCTGTGTTATTTTTTTCTCCATAAAGTATGTGCAGTCGAAGTCATGAACTCCTTTTGAAAAGACGTCTGCATAATTCGCCAAAAGTTTCCTAGCCTGAAGAGCCTGTGATGATGACAAATGGACTATGCTCTTCTTATAGAGGTCAGTTAAATGTTCTGGGAGAGGATGTCATTTCTTTATGGTTGTATTTCTTGCCTTAAAATTGACTAGCTCTACCTCCTGGCACACACCAACAAATCCCCTTCCTCAAGTGTCTGCTCACATTTAGAGAAAGTGGCCACTGTTATGGGTACTACTTGATGACCTACCACAAGTGACCTTCCAATCTTCACATCTGCTGGCCTGGATGGGTCTTTCACTACTTCCACAAGCATTGGGCTTCCTTGGGGATGTTCTTTTATTCTACCCCAAATTATCCTTTCTGACATAGGGGTATCGTAGTTGACTTAAATGCTGTGACATACAAATCAACAGATGCAGCAACACGTACTGGAATTT
>NW_013768000.1:0-813 GCF_000517525.1 Limulus polyphemus
TACCACCACACAATTACCTACAAGTACCGGGGAACCTACCACCACACAATTACCTACAAGTACCGGTGAACTTACCACCACACAATTACCTAAAAGTACTGGTGAACCTACCACCACACAATTACTTACAACTACCAGTGAATCTACCACCACAGAGTTATCCTTAACTACGATTAAAACTACCACCGCAGGGTTACCCACAACGACAAATGAACCTACCACTACAGAATTACTCACAACTACGAATGAACCTACCACTACAGAATTACTCACAACTAAGAATGAACCTACCACTATAGAGTTACCTACAACAACGAATGAACCTACCACTATAGAGTTACCTACAACGAGGATTAAACCTACCACCGCAGAGTTACCTACAACGACGATTAAACCTACCACTACAGAATTACTCACAACTACGAATGAACCTACCACTACAGAATTACTCACAACTACGAATGAACCTACCACTACAGAATTACTCACAACTAAGAATGAACCTACCACTACAGAATTACCCACAACGACGAATGAACCTACCACCACAGAATTACCCACAACGACGAATGAACCTACCACTACAGAATTACCCACAACGACGTATGAATCTACTACTACAAAAGTACCTACATTCATGGAGTTATCCACAACGACAGTTGAAATTATTACCACAGAATTATCTACAACGACGAATGAACCTGCTACCACAGAGTTACCCACAACGACAGCTGAAAATAGTGCATCCGAGTCTGTAAGTTGTTAATACATTGTTGTTTGTATAATTACTTCTTTGTTCAAAATGTCTACAGC